>NW_015664459.1:2468033-2482888 GCF_001515625.1 Sinocyclocheilus rhinocerous
CGCATGCCAATGTGCATTGGCTCGTTTAGTTTACACTCGAAGTGGATTGGTCTCTCTAAGCAAGATCTCAATTCGTTGGTCACCGACGTGACATCTCCGTTCCCTCCTTCAGGGAATGAGGGTTACATACGTAACCGAGACGTTTTAACCACATCATAGTTGATAATAATTGTTTGCACATGGAATCTGTCTACTTTTACCATTAATTACATGGTCTTCATTTATGATTCTACTTATGTCCTAACCTGACAAAGCATTGAATTTGGGCAAGTTTCCAGCAAGTAATCTGTCCAAAAAAAAAAAAGTACTGCACAATAAGAAATGCATATCACATATTTTATGCTTAATATAAAGATGTAGAGGGATTTTGGATCTATGAGATTTGAGTGAAGGCAGAGCTACCGAGTATGATAAATGATTGTCAAACAATCCTGTTGTTCATTGCAGCCACAGCATTTACCAAAGCTAATTTTTTTTTTAAAAATACGTCTCACTTTATATGGGCATCTTATTACACTTAAAAATGGTTCACGACATTCTTTTAAACAATTATCATTCAGAAACTGTAAAGTAAATTTCACAAATAATTACAAAGAAACAGCAAGTAACATATTGAATAAAACATAACATTTCTAAGTGGAGAGACTGAAATAGTTTTTTTCTGTATGGGTAGGTTTAAGGGTGGGTTAATAGGTAAAGATAATTTTAGTGTAACTACAGAAATTAATTACAGATATAGTTATTTGTGTGTTGGTATTGAAACAATTAAAAGTACAATGCAAGTATGTACACGGTAAGTGCATTGTATCGAATTATTATTTAAAAGTTTGTATATAGCAGTTAAAAACATAATATAAAGTAGGTCCAAGAGATTTTATTACTGAAGACACTGCTGTCAGTCTTAAGGCTAAAATCTTCAAAACCTAAGTCTGAATTTGAAAATTCAGTCACACTTTACATTAGGTAGCCTTCACTACTAGATACCAACATTCAATGTCTACAAGACTATGGATTTACTGTATAACTCCATTCTTGTTGTTCTGGAAAATTCCCACATCTACTGCTAATTGGGTATGGTTAGGTTTAGGAGTAAGGGTTAGGGTTAAGATTATAGGGGTTAGAGTTCTTTTTGGGTAAGGTTTGTGTTATGGTTAGGGGTAATGCTAACAGCGTAACTACAAATGTTAATTTAAGTACTTCAAATGCACAAGCATATATGTACATAAGTATATATTGTATCAAATGGTTAAATGCATTGTAACTATAAGGCCACTTAACATAAAATGTGACTGAAAATTATTTATTTTGTCACCAGCTTCGGGCAGTGGATGTGTCTACTGGTGAGGCAGGAACAACTACTCTCTCTGTGATTGTAGTACCATGTAAGTTATACTACAAAAAAAGTTTCCTATACAGTTTAACCCAGGGGTGTCCAATTCTTCTTATGGAGGGCCACTTTCCTGCAGAGTTTAGCTCCAACCAGCTCCAACACACTGGCCTGGAGGTTTCTAGTGATCCTGAAGACCTTGATGAGCTGGTTCAAGTGTGATTACCTGGGGCTAGAGCTAAACTTTGCTGGAAGGTGGCCTTTCAGGAGTAAGATTAAACACCCCTTGTTTAAGTGTTAAAGGATTAGTTCACTTTCAGAATAAAAATTTCCTGATAATTTACTCACCCACATGTCATCCAAGATGTTCATTTGTATCTTTTCTCAGTCAAAAAGAAATTAAGGTTTTTGAGGAAAACATTCCAGGCCTTTTCTCCATATAGTGGGAGAATGGGAGCCAATGGGTTGAAGGTCCAAATTGAAGTTTCAATGCAGCTTCAAAGGGCTCTACACGATCCCAGCCGAGGAATTAGGGTGTTATCAAGCCAACTGATCTGCCATTTTCTAAAAAATGAAAAATAAAAATTGATATACTTTTTAACCACAAATGCTCGTCTTACACTAGCTCGACTTCACGCATTACGTAGTCACGTTGGAAAGGTCACGTGTGATGTAGGCGGAAGTACTGACCCAGTGTTTACAAAGCGAACATGCAAAGAAAATCAAATGCCCTTTAAAAAAATGGCCGATCATTTCACAAGATAAGACCCTTATTCCTCGGCTGGAAACGTGTAGTGCCCTTTGAAGCTGCACTGAAACGGCAATTTGGACCTTCAACCCGTTGAGTCCCATTGAAGTCCACTATATGGGAAAAATCCTGGAATTAATTTCTGCATCTTGGATGACATGGGAGTGAGTAAATTATCAGGAATTTTTTTATTCTGTAAGTAAATTAATCCTTTAAGGTTCTAATATTTTTTTCAGCATGTTGCCTGTCTAATTTTCTATTTACACCTGCCATATCAGCAGTGGGGGTCCAGTCGCCCGACGAGGGGTACCGTGCAGGAGACATGGCTTTGCTGGGCTTTGTAATGGCTGCGTTACTGGTGCTCTGCCTCATTGTGATTGGCTATCTGATATCCCGTGTCAAGAAGGGGAATCCTGATGCATTCAAGTCTGAGGTCAGCATCTTCTCATCAAAGCTCAGTGAGTCCAGCTCTGAGTGTCCACTTTGTAAAAGAAATGACGCTTAAGAGAAAGTTCCATAAGAACGCCGTAATCATGTACTACAGCAGGTAAAATACAGCTCATGAAATTGTGAGATTAACCCTCTGCCCTCATTCAGTGTTTAGGGCCATGCTTGAAGTTTACTCAGCCCCCTAACAGGCCAAGTCCAAGAGATAGCATGCAGTTCACCAATAATGGTTTCTTGAATGAAGGGGACACAGGGAGATCCAGATCCAGGCGAGCTGAACTGAGAGAAAGGAGACTGGATGCAGTTCAAGCAGCGAGGGTGCGAGTGATACCTCGCGAGAGACAGAGGCACTGCAGCTCCTGTGGACTCCAGACACATACCAACCATTCACACCATAGTCCTGCCGTCCAAACCAGAGGAAAGGCGAATAAGCATAAAGTAAAATCCATTCTGGCTAAAGAGAGGAGGAAGGACGACAGACACAAGACCGTTTGGTTCAAGGAGAGCGAGGATTCTTCAGATATCGAGGTGGAGATCATCCCTGACACTATAGGGCTTAAGCCAGAAGAGGACATGGAGAAAGTTGAAGGGGATTTTGCGTCCCCTCCACCGGAAGACAGTGAGATGGAACTGGTGGAGTTGACAATGCTGAATATACAGGACTTGAGTAGCAGGGAAACGGCAATTTCTGATAGTAGAGAAGGACTGAACACAGAAAGAAGAGATCAGTGAAACAGTAAAACAAGAGCTCTTTGCTCTTCAGAGACTGGATTTGTTTATTTCTCAAGTTCAGTTTGGCTGAAATAATTTATATTTGTGAAAATAAAATCGGGTTCCGTTCAGATATAATTAATGGCAAAGTACTGACACGTTTATTCATATTGGTGATAAATTGTGAGTCCATTATGATATGCATTTTCCATTGTGTGTTATGCATGCTAAACTAATATGCAAACATGAGTTGATGTAATGTCTATAATTTCAGAAAACAGTACTTAGAATTTAATGTTGGCTTGCTGCTTTATTTAATGTCAGCTGTGTCTATGAATAATACATTGTGAAATAGAGTATTTTGTATAATTATGTAAATTATGTGGAAAACATCTAGAATAAAGCAAATTTGAAAGTAGCATCAATACTTGATGTGGTGCCTGATTAAAAAAAAATATATATATATATAAATAAAAGACAAAACCAATGAATTTTAACAGAGCTATATTTATAGCCTTTATCTGCAGGAGCAAATTTCACAAAGGCTTTTTGATTATGGAGGATGTTATCTCTGGATTGTTATGCAAAGGACTGGCTGCATCATTATGTTGGACATTTTGTACCGTTGAATGTTGTAAAATACCAACATAAGGCTCTTCACTGATAGGTAAGACAGGGTTTCATATGAGAAATGTCAGACTAAGATTCAAACCCTGACAAACCAAAAAATGCATCTGCAGTTATACACTTACAATGAAAGTGTTTGGGTCTAGAAAACAACAGTTGCCTAAGTGCTTACATTTTGAAAGAACCTTCAACAGGCAGTTGTTGTTCATGCATTAAAATGCGGCACGAACCATTACCCACCACTTGAGGGCTCCATTGGCATGAGTCCTGACGGTATCGTGCCAACGCTCTAAATAGTTAAGACAGTTAGGCAGGCTGGGCCTCACTGTGCTCACTAGTTATGTGTTGGTTGCCTTTTTAAATTCTGAAAATAGTAAGAGACAACAAAATGAGATTTGTGCCCATTTGGATCATTATCCATATAAAGCCTACTGTATTAAATTATCAACATGATTAAATTTGCTAAAAAAAAAAAAACTTTTATACAATCACCTATTCCTTCTGCCCTCTGATTGTTAGTAAAAGGTATTTTAGTGTGATTGCATCGATGTCCACCTTTAGGTCATGGTACATAAAGAAATTGTAAGAATTAGTTTTATATTATTAGTAATATTTCAAGATTAACATGTACTATACTGAAGCAACTTAGGTTTACTTGATTATCCATATATATATATATATTAAAAAAAAAAAAAAATCATGACAATATGTAAGTATCAAATATGATACATTAGGCTTTTGAGGAATGTTTAAAGAACGTTACAAGGTTAAAAAGTTATACTGATGTATCAAAGTCCTCTAAATTCATATATATATTTACATTTATTCATTTAACAGATGGTTTCATCCAAAGCGACAAGTAACAGATACAACAAAGCACTTCATCCTAAAGTGGCAATGACATGAGAAGTGCTAATAAGTTTCAGACTCTGTTTAAAGGAGGACAGAACCATAGACTGTAAAAAAGACAGTGAAAGCATAAAGGATTTGAAAAAGATGTGCTTTTAGCCATTTCTTGACTCTGCTGTCTGGGTAGGGCTGGGAATGTCATTTAACCAGCCAGTAACAGTGAATGTAAAAAAAATTGTGAGAGTGATCTTGTGCCTTTCTGCTTGCTCACCAAACAAAGGCCTGCCTAATTATCAAGCTATTAGTAGACACTGCAATATTTGTGCTTAAAATGTGATTAGAATAAGAAAATAACATTTTACAAGTCAACATATAAATCTGTGAAATTCATTACCTTAAAGAAATAACTAACTATATATTAAACCTCGGTGGTTGAAAGTTACATCCTTTTGCCAATGAGCCATAAATGCTACTAGCTATTTTAAAATAGTTAGAGACCACAGAATTGAGAAGTCATAAAGCAATAAGAAGTCTAAGACAGCAGACACTTCACTTGCAATATTACATTTTTCTTAGCACCACTTGTCTGCAGTTTATAGCATGCATTTTTTTTGCATAATATGTGAATGTTTGTAGAATTACCAGATATACATTACAGTTTGGACATAATGCGGTTTTGTGACATTTGCAAGTCATGACAACATGAGCTCAAACTGTCTAATAGTATTTTTGGGACGGGCAGTAAGAGGTCCATTATTACTGGTGGTGAATGCATGACAAAGCATATTTGGGTCATGCTTGGACACAAAGGATCTAATTTGTGCTATGTTTTTCAGATGGTAGTATAGACTGATTTTTAGTTATTGCCGTTACGTGACTCAGATCAGCTAAAATCAGATTCCAGAATGATATCAAGATTCTTGACTTAACCAAGGTGCATTTACCTTTTATATTTCTTCTGTGTTGCCAAAACAATCACCTCTGTCTTGTCTTTATTTCAGTAAAGAAAGCTTTGGCACATTCAGCTGTATATTTCATTTATGCACTTGCACAAGGTGTCTAACTGAAGGGCCCTTCCACATGTCCGTTAACAAAGGGTCCATGTGATGTTCATTTCAAGGAAGTCATTTTATTGTTTATGGTGTATATGTGACCCATAGTGGTGAATCCTAGCGACTCATTTTAAAGCTATATAGGGTGGGAGACTTTGAGTTAACATAAAACCAGAATTATTCAAGTTAAATTTCATAGGTAAAAATGTGTTTTAATTGTAGATATATTAGGTAAATGTGATCATATCTGCAGGGTTCAAAGAAGAGACGGCAAGCAGTGCTAAATAGAAACTGATTACGTGTAATCTGGATTACGTGGATTACATGATTACTTATTATTCACTCTAAGGCAGTAAATTAATTATAATTTATTAAATATTTTTTCCCCTCTAAATTGTCCTTTAAATCCCAGTGTGTGTCATACCATTTCTTTCTGACTATATTCACAATATAGAATGGCCAATGTAAGTATCATGTAAATAATTTTGAAATCTACGTTTCTGAATTTGGGGGGAAAACGCCTCTCAAGCAACTAGGCCATGTATGAAACAAATAATTATGCAAGTTTATAAACACTGGTGATGTATATCTGTGAAACACTTTGTCTTCATCATATACAGTGACCTTCAGAAATGGTTGATTCTGAAAGTCTGGACAAAAATATTTAAAACCTGCAAAACTTTGGGCATGTAATGTCATTGCTGTTTTCACATTTATTAATATTTGTTCACACAACGCATCTCAGCCAATCCACCTTTGCACAGTATATCCAACTTCCAACCATAAATGGGTTCCATGGCTAATGCATAGCTGATGGTGTATCAGGAAACCAAATGGCAATGCTACTGATAGCTGTGCAGATGTTCCATTAGAGGCAAAGAATTCTCTTAGTGACCAAATAGCAGAATATTGCTAATGGTTGAATTTGCATGTGTGCTTATCAACAGAGACAATCATTTGAAGAGTGTTTTACACGGATATCTCTGCAAATGTTTGCGAAACAAGTTTTGTTATCATACATATGGGAATTGCTTGCTGGCACACGACCTCTCTGAAGTATACAACCACCTTCTGACCATAACTCTATAGTGTTCTTGTAGCTCAAGATATATAGGGAAAATCCTTTGAAATTATTTTTGGACTTTTCTTCGCCAGTGCTCCCTCATGATAATAAAATTAAATAATCAATGAAATTAATGTATACTGCTATAGTATTTCCTGCACTTGGATGAAAAGCTTTCTGTCACTATTAGTTGAACCACCGACACAGCTTAGCCCGAAGCATCTCACACAATTTATTTCACAGCTGTCATTTGATCAAATAAGCTTAATTTAATAATTTATCTTCAGCCCAGAGATTTGCATGATTCTTTTGCATGGGAAAAATATTTTTATCCATTATGTATACATTTTATATTTGACACTCACAAAACAATTTTAATTTTAGGTGGAGTATCCCTTTATGAATTATACTGAAATAAATCTAATATTATACAATTCATATCAATAAATTACTATAAGTCATGTACAGTGTAAATTAGTGCTGTCAAACGATTAATCGTGATTAATCGCATCCAAAATAAAAGTTTTTGTTTACATATGTGTGTACTTTATTATGTATATATAAATACACACACATGCACGTATATATTTAAGAAAAATCTGTTATATTTGTATATATTTATATATAATATAAATTATATAACTATAAATATATACATGTAAATATTTTCAAAATATTTACTGTATGAGTGTGTATTTATATATACATAATAAATATACACAGTACACTCACATATATTATGTAAACAAAAACTTTTATTTTGGATGCGATTAATCGCGATTAATCGTTTGACAAGCACTAGAAATACAGTTTTGCAAGCATCATTTAAATATATCTTCTTTTTCTTTTCTCTTTTCTTTTTTTTTTTAGCCATTAGGTCTAACATGTACTATATATATTCAGTAAGTATATGGGCCAACCAACAAATAAAACACCTTTAAAACTGTTCAAGTCACAAACAACAACTACAGTCATTCGTGGTTCTCAATATCGTTCTCAAATCATAGTAACCCTTTGGTTTATCAGGGGAAAAAAATAAGTCCACTGTTTAATTAGTTGACAGAATCCGTCTGAAGTCCTGTGAATATTGTCAGTATAAGGTCGTTTGTCTGGATTGTTGGGAGCGTTGTGCGTCAATCACGTTTAAATGAATTCCAGTCTGTGCGTCATCCAGGTTTTGATTGCTGCCTCGACTGTATCCATGTAGTTTTCCAGCCTTCGAAATAACAGGCGAGGCGATGCGCCAAAAGAAACTATGTAACATTTTCCTAAACTCCCGTCGCATTAGACAATACAAAACTGGGTTTAAACAACTATTAGTATGAGCAAGACAAACAGTCACGGGGAAAACATAAGTATGCACCATGTAGTATGTTTTGTCCCAGTGCACCGCGTTCAATTTCACCAGCACGCCCCAGAGGGTGATCGCATGGTTTGGCATCCAGCAAATAAAAAAAGAGAGGACCACCACCGTTACAGACTTTGCTACTTTCGATCGTCTTCTTTGACGGGTATTAATGCCCCTCTTTCGGATAAACCTCAGCAGTAATAGATAACATACTGAGAGAATGAACATGGGCAAGATAAACGCAATGACAAGTTTCTGAAGGTGATACAGAGCGAGCCAATCCTGGCCATCTGGGAACTTGAGGAGACAGAGTTTTTCACCTGCCACAACTGTCACGGTGGAGAAAATGGAAGTTGGAGCTGTTGCCACAGTCGCCAAGATCCACAATACAGCACAGACCCACGTCACAGACACGGACTTCTTTCGAGAAGGGATCTTTAAAGCAGATGCGACAGACCAGTAGCGCGTAATGCTCATCGCGGTGAGGAAAAAGACGCTGGCGTACATGTTCATCACAGTGACTGATAAAATGATCTTGCACATGGCGTTACCAAACGGCCAGCTGAAATCCAGCGCTGTATCTACAGCCCAGAAAGGCAAGGTCAACACAAACTGAAAGTCGGTGACAGCTAAATTGATGACAAAGAAATTAATGATGGATTTCTTTCGACCTTGTCTTATCTTCATAAGGAAAAACACCAAAAGGTTTCCGACCAAACCCACGGCGCACACCGCGGAATAAACCACCGAGATGATAATCCGCAGGACGAGGCTGCCGTCAGCAGTCACATCGATGTCTTCCAGAATGCTGAACTTGTGCAGGTCCGTTAAACTTCTGTTCAAAGTTCCCCATCCGCTTTGGTTGAGAATGTCACCCATTGCTCCTGAAAGAAACTCTCCAGCAGGTGCCTGGTGGACAAGGCTGTCTACTGATCGCACATCAGGTAGTCTGACATTGTTTCACACAGAACATAAACGGTTTTAGATGGCAATGGGTTCCCACAGGTGTAAGCGACGTGTTTTGAACACGCAGTGCACCTAACAGCCAGCGTTTTATGCAGAAGCGCGCGCACTGGATAAAACCGCTGACTGACGTACAGTCGTACTATTGACGTCATGTCATGTCATACAAATTTGAGGGAAGATGACCAAATAACACAAGATTCCAAAACAGACCTCTTACTTAACCATTTAATAAACAAAAATCGAAAAATAAACGGAAACCAAACGGATTAGAAATGTAACAGCAATATAGGCTATTTCAAGATTTGTATGTAGCCCATATATCTACAGTGTCTACAGTAGCCTTGTTACATTTATTAGTCATAGTTATTTAAATGCAATATCAAATGGTTTAACATTTAATGCAACTATAATTTAATATTATGTTCATGGATTTTATGTTATGTTAATGTTTGCTTTTTTTAGTTCCTCTTGATAGCTCATACTACTCTTAGAGTCAATAAAGCCTTATCGTGTATCATCTTATCATATATCATCTTAAGCTATTGCAATTTACAATGCTAGATGGGAATGACTTAAATTGATATGAAATATGTTTCCTTACTGTTGTGTCCACCAGATGGGGCACTTGATAGACACTCAGATATATCAGCAGCTCAGTTTGTTACTCCCTTAAAAATTAGCTAGCATTGTCAGATTTTCAGTTTTCAGTCTTTCAATTTATGGAAAAATGAAGATGGTGGGACAGGTGGACAATTAGGCTACTTAGTAGGTGTTAAAGGGATAATTCACCCAAAAATGAAAATTCTGTCATCATTTACCTTGATGTTGTTTCAAATGTGTATGACTTTCTTCTGTGGAACATATTTATTTTCCATATCCAATTGGAAATAAACAAATGATAATGATGATAACGATGATAGTCAAAGGATATAGGCTATAGGCTTATGACAAATATCAAATAATGAATTGCATTATAGAAAAATGATGATTATTGCCATTATTATTAATGGCATCAACATGGATACAAAAACATGCCTTCTTGCATTCAAAAATAGCTACCCGGAACTAAAAAGAACTGAACAGAATGTAAATCGAGTTTATAGCTGTAATGACAAAGGAATAAACGCTCTTGACGCGAGACGCGACGCAACAGCCAAAGACGACCGACTGTTGTGTTCATTAACCAAAATTTAAAATTGCACAGATTAAACTCAGGAACGCGTCCTGTGTTTGTGTTCATTTACAAACGGTTCAATTATGAGATGGGAGTTATTTGAGTATAAACACGGAAAGCACTAAACAAAAGACTTGAGTGGGTTCAGTCTCACACTGAACACAAAGACAGGGTCCTCCTACTAGAAGACTGAGAGGGCGGAACTTTTACAAAGTTTTACTGAAACACAGTTCGCTGCTCTTCTGTGTGCGGCATCAGTAACTTCAGTCGTCCCAGTTGAATTAACGGAGCCCAAAATCGCCCATGCACCGGATTCACAGACTTTATCATGCTACATCATTTGTCTCGGACTGATGACCATTGCAGATCTCTGGCTTAATAAATGCAGAAGCGTTCTTTTGTGTGATGGGTCCAAACTACCGATGCATAAGGCTGAGGCAGAAGTTACTATTCAAACTATCACCATTTAAATGGACTGTAGATTTACCAGGAGTGATCTGTCTTCTCCTCTGTGCAGTTTGACATGATGGTACAGCTGGACTGCAGCATTAAAGTTTTGGGACCAGCAAGTTTCTCTCTCTGCTTTGTGATAACAGCTGGGCTTCTGTCCATGTTCGAGAGCACAACAGCTAGCGGATATAATCAAGACACAGGTGAGTGGGTTGAGCTTGTGTCTCATTATAGTCCCACGCTGTGATTTTTAGCATTTTTTTGTTTGTTTGTCAGATGATGTGCGCGTGTGCGCACAATGGTGTTTGTATACAGTGGCCCAAAAAGTATTTTTGGGCACTTGTTTGTTTTTAAAATGTTACTTTTATTTTAAAGAGATTGCAAGCAAAATATTTAATAAAGATAATTTTGCTTGCCTTCTGATTTTAAAACGGCATATATTCTGTTCATTAAGACAAAACCTATTGTGAATTAAAACGTTAAGTGGAGTGAAACATGCTCATATAATGTGATGAAATAAACTTGTGGTTATTACCTTGAGGACTTCATACATCCACTTAAAACCACTGCAAAACTGGTAATTGCAAAAATGGCTCAGAAAAGTGAAGTAGTTCTGGAAAAAGCCCTGCTATAATTTGTCTACAGATGACACTTGTCATATTTTGTCATCTAATGCGTTGACATTCATGCACTTGTAGAATTTTTAAGTGCCCATACTTTGGGGATTATATTACACTGTCAACCTGCAAAAAGTGGAAGTGAAATATTTGGCCCAGTGTTCCCAATTTTTTTTTTTTTTAACTGTTTATTTAGGCCATGATTTGTGATGGCACATGGTACATATTGTTTAATTTTTCTACTGGTACTCTATAAACTATGAAATATGAATTCATCTTTCTTGATTAAGTTATTTGAATGTAAATTAGAATTTTAGGTCACAGTTCACATCGCAATATCAATTGCTGCTATGTGAAACTACTGGATAATAATAAACAACAATAAAACTTCAGAACTGTCTGTAATAAAATGTTTTAATTGTAATTTTTAGTGCTATTGTGTATAACTATATTAAAGTGTAAGGTAAAAGGATACTGTAATGTGAATTGTTTCTAAATGTCAGCATCACACCACTTTCATTTGGCTTTTGTGTGCTTTTGACTTATGTTTGCCCTAATGGCGTATACATCCCCCACTCCATATCCCGTTTCTTGGCGGACACTACCCCTATTGCTGCTCTCTTGTGGAAGCCCCTCTGCTTCCACAATCATGTAGGTCAAAGCAACAGGGCTGCCAATGAACAGACTAAAGTCATGTAACAAAGTCTGTTCAAATGTTTGTACTACAGAGTCTCTAGGGAAATATTGGAATATGGAGAATGCAGACTTGAGAATTTATTTTAGTCTTTACTCTACCACATAATTACTATAAATCCTTCTGTAAGTGTATTATTCTGGTCTGTTTTTTTAATAGTATGACAGACTTCAGCTTGCTGTTATTAGGAAAATTAATGGATTTGTTTCATGAATTATTCAATGTACAGTTCAATTGCTTTGAAAGTCACAGGAATTTAAATGATTCACTTATTAAAACTTATGCAAGTGCAAAAAAAAGAGCAGAAAGGTTACAATGTTCTGGTTGCAAAATTGCAGTCACAGTCACACAATTCTTAAAAATCAGTGCATTTAGTAAAATCTTTGGGGAATTGTAAAGTCTAAACTATGATAAATTGTCTGTGTTGTTTGGTCATATCTTTAGATGATAATAAATAGTAAATCATATAAAACTTAATCATTTAGTGTTTTGTAAAATATACATAAGACACAGACTTTGACATGTTCTGGGGGGAAAAAGTGATTATCAATGTAAAACTTCCCCCCCCCCGACTGTGCAGTTTCAGGGCAGAGTGGTTACCAGAGTGTTGCTTTCTGATTTCTAAGATGTTCAGAGTGGTTGTTAGCTAGTATGCTAAGTTGCTAGCATGAGCTGGGTAGTTGATGTTTAAGCCAAAAGAACCCATCCATCTCAATGCTATTCTAGTAAGGCTGTTACACAAGCTGTAAGCCTAGTTGTAAATAGGCACTAAGTTTATGCACTGCTAAATATTCCAGCTTTTGCACCATTAAACTTAGTTGAAGCATAACGCTATGTATAACTAAATATTTACAGAAGCCTGCAAACAGCAGGAATAATGAGCACATGTCTTGTCTGGCAGACATTAATCCTTTAATTAATTTACATTTGAGAGAACATTATGTGAATATCTGAGATGTTTGAAGCTCTTGAGCATAATACCAATTTGAACAATGCACTTTCCTGTGTATGCCATTTGTGCATGCAAGGCTTAAAAAAATGTAACTAAAAACGTTGAATATAAATGTAATATTTTTCCCCTAGGTTGTTGTATTAGTATTTATTTATTTTACCACTGACAATTTTGTAAGGCAGAATAAGTTGAAGGCTGCTTGTTGGATCAATAAAGGTCATATCATTCAACTACTAATTACTTTACAGAGAGTTTACTAATCTATTTGAGGTAACCAAATTGACAGCTAAAACTGTGTATGCCATTTGTGCATGCAAGGCTTAAAAAAATGTAACTAAAAACGTTGAATATAAATGTAATATTTTCCCCCTAGGTTGTTGTATTAGTATTTATTTATTTTACCACTGACAATTTTGTAAGGCAGAATAAGTTGAAGGCTGCTTGTTGGATCAATAAAGGTCATATCATTCAACTACTAATTACTTTACAGAGAGTTTACTAATCTATTTGAGGTAACCAAATTGACAGCTAAAGTAGTTACAAGCTAAGTAGTAGTTACTAGGCCTAAAGTGTGAACTTGACATTCGATGTTAAGTAAGAACTGCAGATGCAACATCTGCTTTTTTTTCATCTGTTTTGTGTTATAGCACCATACTATTTAACTAATCCACTTAATGTGTGTGGCGGCTTTTTATCCTAAGAGTTATTTCCCTGGTGTTTTTGCAGATAGTTCTCCTAATGGATTTCCTAACTACGAAGTTGTTCATCCTATCAGAGTAGATTCATCGGGACATTTTTTGTCCAATCATGTGTCCCACCGTGTGAGTCGAATTCAAAGGAGAGAGACATCAAAAACCAAAGAGAGCCTGGCCAAGGTTTTTTACCATCTGCAGTATGGTGGTCAAGACCTGCACTTTAACCTCACCCTAAACCCTCATCTACTAGCGCCTGGATTCCTCACAGAGTTGAGATATGGTGGTCTGCAAGGGTCTACATTAAATAGCCATGGCAACTCTCTCTGCTACTTCCTGGGAGATGTCTGGAGCAGTACATTGAAGTGGGGTCAAGCAGCTCTGAGCACTTGCAATGGCCTGGTGAGTTAATAAGCATGTTTGTATTTTCATGTTCTCATGTAGAAGTATAAAAATCTAGAAATATTTGATCAAACAATGCTAATAATATTTCTTATTGACACTGAACAACATTCTTTTCTATTTATAATTTACCTTATATTTTAGGGATATAAAGGAATTTGATTAAATTCACAAATCCCGTGGCGTTTGTTTTTTGTTGGTGGACACCCAGTGATGAATCTGTGGGCTCCCCTATAGGTCCTTAGTGACCCCTTCATAACAGGGCCTGGGCAACATTCCCAGAAGTCTCCCATGATGACAGCTTTGTAAATAGGTTAAGGTTAGAGGTTAGAGCAAGGGTTAAGGTTATGATTGTTTGGAAGAAACATTGTTTCAAGCAGGGACGCGGGAAGTAGGGGTGCTGAGGGGGCTGCAGCACCCCCTGTTTTCACATGGTTGCAAATGCAACGCCAAGTTTGTTCATTTAAATTTATTCAGTTTTAGCATTTAATAATTTAAAACTTTATCATTTAGCTGAACTGTGCACATGCAGTTTAAACACTTACTGTATGTTATGTTCTTGTTCTGTTCATGCAATAAATCAGTGCCCTGTAATAAGCAGGGTTCCCTTTCGAAAGGGAACTCCACGCTGCGTCTTCTAGAGGGCGCTAAGGGGACACGCTGACGGCGTTCCCCTAGCGCCCTCTAGAGGACGCAGCGTCTCGTTCCCTATTCTCAGGGAACCATGGTTACATGC
>NW_015664459.1:2482955-2490706 GCF_001515625.1 Sinocyclocheilus rhinocerous
AACCATGGTTACATGCGTAACCTGAGACGTTCCCTTTCGAAAGGGAACTCCACGCTGCCTCCTCCAGAGGGCGCTAGGGGAACGCCGTCAGCGTGTCCCCTATGCGCCCTCTAGAGGACGCAGCGTCTCATTCCCTATTCTCAGGGAACCATCGTTACATGCGTATCCTGAGACGTTTTCTAGCATGTTTACTTTACCTTCTCAGGTGCTGCCAAGTCTTATTAGCCTTATATCCAGCTTTATTTAGGGGGGTCGAGAGTAGAGAATCTGGACCAGGGCTAACAGAGCCCAGAGATTGTTTAACTCAGTGAGACAATCCTGGTTAAATAAAAAATAAAAATAAACCCCACAAGACACTGACAGCCAGCAGTCTCTATATATGAATATATTTTAATTGTTTTATCAAAATTATTACAAGAAACAATTCAGTAGTCGCTGGATATTGATGGGACATGCTCCTAGCATCCCTACTAAATTCTACAGCCTTGAGGGGTGGGAGGGTTGCTGCTGCATAAAGTAAAAAAAAAATTCAATCAACTTTCCTGATGATGATGAAAAAAAGCCTCTTTAAAAGAATGCAATTTTAGAAAAGAAAACTATTAGCAGTGTGGCATAATGCTTCTCTGCTTATCAATATATATATATATATATATATATATTGTCGAGTTCCGAACGTGACATATACCGGTATTGCGGTATTTTCAAAATTCATATCATAACAAAAATAAAAACCGGTATTCGGTATGAACCGGTATACCGCCCAGCACTAGGTCATGTTATAAAATGTAATGTTGTGTGGCTCACATAAAACATTATAGTATTTATAAATTAATAATTCATTATGTAAAAAAAAAAAATACATTTTACCATGAAAAATGTATTTACAAACCTTATTAAAAAGAATTTTTAAAGATTTTTTCCTTTGTGTAGTTGATTACTGACCCTCACTGATGGCAAAAGTTAAAGTTGTTACCATTCTGAGTAAAACTCTGTTTATTACTTAGGAATAATAAGTAGTAGGTGCCCTGTGGCGAAACATACGACCGCAGTGAAATGAGACAGTGAATGTGGATTGCATGGGTATACGCTGTTTAATTTTATGTCACGTTACTTTGACCTTGTATTCTCTCTAGACAGGGCTGTTCAAGCTCTCAGAAGAGGAATTCTTCATTAGGCCGCTGGAGTCAGCACAAGAAAAGTCAGCCTCACAGGCTCATGCAGTCTATAAGCGACATGCTGTCCAATCAGAACACCAGCTGGTGCAGCCTCTGTTTGGAGAGCACACAGCTAACGCGACCTGTAGGGTCAGAGGTAAGACTTTGGGGCATAGGATTCAAAGGGGATAAATAATTTATGAACAGATGTCTTTCATGATTAAAGCACATAATGCATTAATGATCCAAGGTCATTTTTAATCATCCTTAGATCCTTTAGGCGGGGCAAAGCAGGTGGAAAGGCAAAGAGAGCGCTGGGAGAGACGGCAACATCGCAGACGGATTAGACAGCGCTCCATAAGCACTGAGAAGTGGGTAGAGACTCTGGTAGTGGCTGACCCTAAAATGGTGGAATACCATGGGAGCAAAGGAGTTGTGAGCTATGTGCTCTCTGTCATGAATATTGTGAGTAACAGTCCTATCTATAAATAATTCATGGACAGTGTGCCTTTAGGCAGCACTCATTCTGCTGGTCCTGAGCTGGATCCAAGTCAGCTGACCATGTTACTGATCCAGTCTGTTAGGTACATTTTCCAAAATATCCTCTGTATGCTTTGTCTGGCTTCTGTTTTTGTGGAGGGAAAGCCTTCAGGGAAAAAAAGTTTTCCATTCCAGACACTTGGTTGGTATTGAAGAACATTCTATAAAGGGGAAACGTTCCATTATCCTCAGTTTCCTGCTAGGCTGCTTCTCTTGTAGGTCTGTCCTGCTACTTACGTTCAACAAGAGTTGGCAGGAGTTTAGGTCTGGCAATATAGACCCATTGCTGCAATATTTTACTTGTTTTTGTGTATTGTTGAGCAGGCTAAAGATGGTAATAAACCAATTCAGAATCAAAGTGAGGAATACAGAGCTACAGTAAATAAAATAGGCTGTTGGATATATGGTTTAGACACAAATGTTCCACATTTTAGTAAGCTACCTTGCTGTCTACTGCTGACATAGGAAGGACTATTCTAAAAGTGCGGTCACATTTACCATTGCTCTGCAAATCTTCTTGGGTGAAATATAGTCATTTCAATCAACGTGAATGGATATTTCATGTGAGGGCGAAAGATTTCTCTTTGCAGATTCAAGTTGATCACATGGATTTGAATCTTTGATGTTTTTTTGTTTTTTTTGTATTCTCTTCAGAAAAATTGGTAGAAAGTGGTCCAACATGTTAATCTGAAGTGATTTTTTCAAAAAGAAAAACTGAAAAAATAGGCAAACACAGTGTACTCCATTAACGTACTGTATCTACTATAGCCTCTTGTTTGCAGTTTAAAGAATCCGTAGAGAGGAAGAATTATTTGGGCTTCAGGCACCATTGAGCTCCTAAAATTCTCTCTCCAGCAAACATACTGCACCACTGCTGATATGTATTCACGGTGCCTTTTTACTAAATATGTCATTACAAATATGACTATTACAGAATTACAAGTAGTGGTTTACATTTTCTGAACATAATATAATTTGTTATGCAATTCCTAAGATGTTCCGAGTGGTTGTTATTTCATTGCTATGCAATTGCTTGGGTGTTCTGATGGTTGGCAAGCAATTCCTAATTGGGTGCTAGGGTGTTCTGGGTGGTTACTAGATGGTTACTTACTGGTCCAAGTCAAAAGGGCCTAACCCCAAGACTCTATAATATTTTGGTCTCTAGATATGGCTTGTGTCTCTTAATACATGTAAATCTTAAAGTCTTTCATGTGTTTTATCTGTCAGGCAAAAATTGTTAGCCAGATTGCTAAAAAAAGTAAAAGCACACCTCTGCTTGAAAAGCAACATGATATTAGATTTCATTCATGTCTGTAGCTTAAGCAAGGATGAGTTATGCCCAGAAATTCACTAATTAATTGCAATGACTAATGATCACAAGTTTTGTTTATTCATTTGCTTTACATCTCTCACCTTGCTAAATATATTTGCCAACATATTCCATGTAAGCTTGATCACTGCAGAGAACTGGAACATTAGTACCTGCCACCTGAAAAATCAAGGTATTATAATAAAGTTAACCAGACTTTGAGTGTGCCATAGACTCATCAAAGATCAGATTAATGTCAGCAGAAGTTGCTTCACCTCAAAAAGACAGAACGGCTTCAAAGGTGCCTCATTAATTCACTGGAACATTTTGTAATGAGCACCACAGAAGCATAGAAAATGCCTCATCACATTTCAGACCACATTTACCTCAAGGAGAGCTTTGATATGAGAGCAGAACTTCTAAGCATCTCACCAACAGAAAATCTGTTTGTGCTAAACTCCTTAGTTCAATATCAGTATGTCAGTCATATCAAGTGTTCTTGAGTTCTTTCTGGGACTTATTTTGGTTACTTCTCTGCATAGGAATTCCTAGACCCTATTTAGGAGGGAGCTTCAGCTCCACTGTCTTTCATCTAAGCCCCTGTAAAGATCTGTGATTAACTTGGCTGTCATCGCTCCTAAAAATCTGTCATTATGTGATCTCTCCTCAGGCTTGCTGAAAACAGCGGCTGCAGTAAACTATCTGAGGTTACTTCACTCTAAATCCTTCCCGTACCAATCATTAAAAACGTTACAACCTTAAGTATTATCGTTCCCTCTAGTCAGTGGCCAGATCATAAGGCTCCACACACAGCTGACACATATACTCTATCCATTTCTCTAGCTTTCATCCAAATGCTCTCCATTCCAGAGGAATCAAAACAAACTGCCATTACTGCCCATAGATTTTGACCCAAAATGTATAAACCACTGCAGTAGAAAGGTTGTGATGTTAGATTAGCTTCAAATCGACATGACATTCAATTATTTACAATTTCATGTGAGAATGTTGTGTTTTGTAGGTGGCAGGGTTATTTCGGGATGCCAGCATTGGAAATGCCATCAACATCGCTGTCGTGCGTCTCATTCTGCTGGAAAAGGACGAGGTAAGTGAAATGACAAAGCAGTGATGCAAACCCTTGCTCTAAAAATACATGGCAGACAGTCTGATCAATATCATTGCTGCAAAACAGACTAGGTGCACTATGACCATGTACAAACTGCAAGGTTTTGGTGGTGATGACTGCATTTAAATGTGGGAATGAATCACCTAATTCAGGGGTCTGCAACTGTTTTTGGTTTACGTTGGTAATCACTGTTCGTCACTTTTTGCTTTGGTTGCTTAATCTGAGGAATATTCCCCATATGTGTCACCACATGGGTTTCTGAAGAGAAAAAGAAAAAGAAAATAGTCAAAAAAGCATATTTTAAACTTGGTATATTGGTGGTAAATTGGAGGAGTTGCAGCTGTTAGAAAAAAAATCACATGAGATGTACATCTCATGTCTTTATAAAGCGAAATTTGATTTGAATCACACATCACATTATCATTCCTACATTGTGGCTTAAAAATCAACTCAAATGTAATGATTTGTTTACTGAAAAGTTAGGGTTTGGTGATAAACAATAAATAAACATATACATTTATTTAACCGTTTACATACATGCCTTAGGTTGCAGAAATGCTCCTGAAATTTGTTTATTGGCATAGTGATAACCATAGCAATTGTTTGGATTCATGGCTGCAAACAAGAAACATGAGTAAGAACAGTTTATGTCATTGGGTGTTAGTTTCGTATTCCCAAAGTAATTTTAATATTAACCACTGGACAACACTGGTGAGAACACTGAACCACTGAACCACTGGTTTGAGTAACACAGAGAGCAACTCAGTGAAATAATACAGATTTGGAAAAACTGTCAAGACATCATTGTGATTGGCTTCCTCCACATCTGGAGAACAGAGACACACATGTGTGATGTGCTTTTAACTACATCATTAGTTGTTCAGTTTGTTTGTTTGTCTCAGACTTTGTGTAAATATGGTTGTCACTCATGGAAATAACCTAATTCTGTGTGTGCAAAGTAGGATTAAGCACTCAGAAGAAGAGTGACAACAGTATTTTAGCTATTCAGTGTTAATCTTGTTACAAGAATTTTGAAGGTTGTAGTTTGGGTTATTAGCTTAAACCCCCTTAACCCTTTCAAGTACAGATACGGAATTTATTCCGTATATTCGCTAATTTTGCCATGAATTAATAACAAACTTGCAAATTAACGTGGGTATATGTTTAAATCTGAAAGTCTGGGGCCAGGGGTCATTTTTGTGGTGCTTTCTCCCAGTGATTTATGCATTAAAGCAGGACTTCTCAACTCTGGCCCTCAAGATCCACTTTCCTGCACTTTCCTGAGTTTGGCTCTAACTTAGATCAAACTCACCTGCCTGTAGCTTTCTAGTAATCCTGAAGACCGTATAGCTTGTTCAGCTAAACTCCACTGGAAAGTGGACCTTGAGGGCCAGAGTTGGGAACACCTGCAGATTGGTTCACCCAAAAATGAAAATTCTGTCATCAATGACATCAATGACATCAATTACAATTACTTACGCTCATGTAGTTATAAACCCATAAGATTTGGTTTTTATTCCCATATAAACACTGATTATGCACAGAACACATCAAATATGGTAAACAAAAGCTCAGCTGTGAGAGAACCAATAAGGTTTCATGCAAGCACAGTTGAGCTTCTGGTTACCATGTTTGATGTGCTGTATGTATGTGCGTTGATCGATATTTATATGTGAATGTGTTTATCATACATATGGTGATCAGGTCTCAGAAAAACTATGGTTCCCTTTCAGTCGGTCACTCTCGACATCACGTCGGATGACCGACGAATTTGGATCTCGCTTAGAGAGACCAATCTACTTTCGAGTGTAAACCAAATGAGCCAATGCACATTGGCATGCGATTATTGCATCCAGCTGCCGCTGATCACAGCGTGAGTATAAGTAGGCAGCCGGTGCAGCGCATATTCAGCTTTTCACTTCGGAGCCGAGCAATCACATCGTTCTGCTCCTGACTACTCTACTGAGATTGGTGGTAAATTGGAGGAGTTGCAGCTGTTAGAAAAAAAATCACATGAGATGTACATCTCATGTCTTTATAAAGCGAAATTTGATTTGAATCACACATCACATTATCATTCCTACATTGTGGCTTAAAAATCAACTCAAATGTAATGATTTGTTTACTGAAAAGTTAGGGTTTGGTGATAAACAATAAATAAACATATACATTTATTTAACCGTTTACATACATGCCTTAGGTTGCAGAAATGCTCCTGAAATTTGTTTATTGGCATAGTGATAACCATAGCAATTGTTTGGATTCATGGCTGCAAACAAGAAACATGAGTAAGAACAGTTTATGTCATTGGGTGTTAGTTTCGTATTCCCAAAGTAATTTTAATATTAACCACTGGACAACACTGGTGAGAACACTGAACCACTGAACCACTGGTTTGAGTAACACAGAGAGCAACTCGGTGAAATAATACAGATTTGGAAAAACTGTCAAGACATCATTGTGATTGGCTTCCTCCACATCTGGAGAACAGAGACACACATGTGTGATGTGCTTTTAACTACATCATTAGTTGTTCAGTTTGTTTGTTTGTCTCAGACTTTGTGTAAATATGGTTGTCACTCATGGAAATAACCTAATTCTGTGTGTGCAAAGTAGGATTAAGCACTCAGAAGAAGAGTGACAACAGTATTTTAGCTATTCAGTGTTAATCTTGTTACAAGAATTTTGAAGGTTGTAGTTTGGGTTATTAGCTTAAACCCCCTTAACCCTTTCAAGTACAGATACGGAATTTATTCCGTATATTCGCTAATTTTGCCATGAATTAATAACAAACTTGCAAATTAACGTGGGTATATGTTTAAATCTGAAAGTCTGGGGCCAGGGGTAATTTTTGTGGTGCTTTCTCCCAGTGATTTATGCATTAAAGCAGGACTTCTCAACTCTGGCCCTCAAGATCCACTTTCCTGCACTCTCCTGAGTTTGGCTCTAACTTAGATCAAACTCACCTGCCTGTAGCTTTCTAGTAATCCTGAAGACCGTATAGCTTGTTCAGCTAAACTCCACTGGAAAGTGGACCTTGAGGGCCAGAGTTGGGAACACCTGCAGATTGGTTCACCCAAAAATGAAAATTCTGTCATCAATGACATCAATGACATCAATTACAATTACTTACGCTCATGTAGTTATAAACCCATAAGATTTGGTTTTTATTCCCATATAAACACTGATTATGCACAGAACACATCAAATATGGTAAACAAAAGCTCAGCTGTGAGAGAACCAATAAGGTTTCATGCAAGCACAGTTGAGCTTCTGGTTACCATGTTTGATGTGCTGTATGTATGTGCGTTGATCGATATTTATATGTGAATGTGTTTATCATACATATGGTGATCAGGTCTCAGAAAAACTATGGTTCCCTTTCAGTCGGTCACTCTCGACATCACGTCGGATGACCGACGAATTTGGATCTCGCTTAGAGAGACCAATCTACTTTCGAGTGTAAACCAAATGAGCCAATGCACATTGGCATGCGATTATTGCATCCAGCTGCCGCTGATCACAGCGTGAGTATAAGTAGGCAGCCGGTGCAGCGCATATTCAGCTTTTCACTTCGGAGCCGAGCAATCACATCGTTCTGCTCCTGACTACTCTACTGAGA
>NW_015664459.1:2490879-2491230 GCF_001515625.1 Sinocyclocheilus rhinocerous
CCGTGAGGGTAGGGCTCGAGTGGAGACCTCCACCGTGTCCCGAGCCCTCAAGGTTGGACGATTGGTCCTTCGGGTTGGTCCGCGCTGGTTCTCAGCGCCCCGCCCCGGTGCCATTCTTCCTGGAAGTGCATGAGGAGCTTACCAGGTCGTGGTTGGCACCTTTTTCTACCGGAAACCGACCTGCTAACTCCTCCTACCTCACCACTCTCGATGGTGGTGCAGCTAGGGGGTATACGGGGGTCCCCCCGGTGGAGCGGTCGGTTAAGATGCAGTTGTGTCCTAATAGCGCCTCCACCCGGCAGGGAGAACCGTGCCTCCCCTCCCGGGTCTGTAGGTACTCGACTGGCCAGC
>NW_015664459.1:2491439-2491755 GCF_001515625.1 Sinocyclocheilus rhinocerous
GGAGAACCGTGCCTCCCCTCCCGGGTCTGTAGGTACTCGTCTGGCCAGCAATGCTTATACGGACTGTGGAGAAGCTGCTGCAGCTCCCCAGCCTGCTCGTCGCCGAGGGCGGCCCCCTGTGTCCAGCCCCGCTCCCGTGCCGCATCCGCAGCAGCCTCAAGCAAGCGGCGCCGTGGAGCTGGGTGTAGGCAGACCGCCCCGCCCGTCCAGGCCCCCGTCAACCTGGCGGTGAGCGGAAGAGCAAGAGGCCTCGGGACGGGTGACCCAGAGAGAGAGGGAACTGCTCTTTGGGGGATGGTGAATGCACCTCTCCCTT
>NW_015664459.1:2492127-2496734 GCF_001515625.1 Sinocyclocheilus rhinocerous
ACCACACTCATCCTCCTCTCTCGCCAGCAGGCAGCAGCGGGCGGTTCGAGAGCGTCGTCAAAGGCCCTACTCACGCACACTCTGCCAAACCGTGGAACCAGGTAAGTGTTGCACTGCACACTCAGGTCCCTGCGTTCCACCTCGCTGCCCCACCGCGGGTATGTCGGTGGTCCTACTGGTCCAGCTTGTGTGGTGTCAGGGTACCTGGCTACTCATATCATCTCGCTGGTTCCTGCGATCCATCAGACTCGGCTATGCGATTCAGTTTGCCCGGCGCCCCCCAAGTTCAGCAGAGACACATACTTTTTATGTGTCGATCCTTCCGTACCACAGACCATTGCTGCGGTTCGCGTCCGAAGGACGAGCATATCAGTACGAGGTCCTGCCCTCCGGGGTACGTTTTCCCAGTGTTATCCAGTCTTACTGAGTGGGTAGTGCCATAGCAGCAGTAGCTGGTCTCCTTGTGGTAAGGCCTGGCCTATGCCAAAAAGTAGGGGCACAGGAGGCTTCCACAGGACACTGGAAGGGGCAGTACCTGTGGTCCTTTGGTAGGGATCCCAATTCGACGGTCATCCGACGTGACGTCGAGAGTGACCGACTGAAAGGGAACGTATACCTAACCGAGATGTTTCAGTAAACACTGAATCATTGAACTATATTGGTAATAACAGAACTTGAAACAATAGTTTGCTATCAGTGCTTTTGGGAAAACTACCCAAGATTGGTTTGAAATGCCATGTGCTCAAATATGCCTCCTTAAAATAAGCACACGATTATCAATTTATAAACTGGGCTAGCTGAGGTTGTAAAATCAACAAATCACCAAATATGTGACCCTGGACCACAAAACCAGTCATAAGTAGCACAGGTATATTTGTAGCAATAGCCAAACAATACATTGTACCGGTCAAAATTATAGATTTTTCTTTTGTGCCAAAAATCATTAGGATATTAAGTAAAGATCATGTTCCATGAAGATATTTAGTAAATTTCCTGCCATAAATATATCAAAACTAAATTTTTTATTAGTAGTATGTATGGCTAAGAACTTAATTTGGACAATTTTAACAATGTTTTTCTCAATATTTAGATTTTTTGCACCCTCAGATTCCAGATTTTCAAATAGTTGTATCTCGGCCAAATATTGCCCTATCCTAACAAACAATACATCAAGCTTATTTATCCAGCTTTCAGATGATGTATAAATCTCAATTTCTAAAAATGGACACTTATGACTGGTTTTGTGATTCAGGGTCACATATGGAAAGCTCTTTGATTTTTTTTTTGGCATTGTGGTTTACAGTGTGTAACCACCGTATTGTATTTATAGTGTTTGCCACCATCTAAAAGTTAATGCATTTTAGA
Organism: Sinocyclocheilus rhinocerous; assembly: GCF_001515625.1. Lineage (NCBI taxonomy): Eukaryota > Metazoa > Chordata > Actinopteri > Cypriniformes > Cyprinidae > Sinocyclocheilus > Sinocyclocheilus rhinocerous. The sequence goes on from NW_015664459.1 coordinate 2,493,493, forward strand.
GTTGAATCATTACTTTCATAAATTCTCATTCCTCAACACGATACCTTCAATAAAAGCTCAAATAAATAAGTTTTTATTTGCCTTTCAAATTAATAATAAAGTAGTAATACTTCTTTAAACTCAATAATTATGTCATACTTCATACATATAAACTTTACATACAATTTTCCCATTTTATGTATTTAAATATTTATGTTATCAGGAGGATTTGAAAATTACGCATCATGCAGACAACAGCCTGAACAGCTTCTGTAAGTGGCAGAAAGGCATCAATATGAAGGACGATGATCATCCAGTCCATCATGATGTGGCTGTCCTCATTACTAGGTACATATGGCCTAATTGTAACCAAAATTGCATTGCTTTACATATATATATATATATAATACACGTGTTAACCATTTTCTATGACACAGAAGAGACATTTGTGCTGCCATCAATAAGCCTTGTGAGACATTGGGACTGTCTCATGTGGCTGGAATGTGCCAACCTCACCGCAGCTGCAGCATCAATGAAGACACAGGCCTGACCCTGGCATTTACAATCGCACATGAGCTCGGCCACAAGTAAGTTCTATAACACAGATTACATATACTGTTTACAATTATATTTACAAGTTAGGTATACTTTTGAAAGATTATTGATTGAATTTCCATGTGTAGATTTTTAAAGATTATTAATGGAATTTCTATGTTTATATACCTTTATACACCTTTAGATCAAAAGGTTTTTAAGACCACAGGAAGCAAAAATGGACTCAAGTGTCCAAACATTTGGCTGTTGTGTACACATTTCTAGACTCCTCTTTCCTTCCTCAAATTTGGTCAAGAAGAAAGGCTCTGTGACATACAGTATGTGTTGACTTGCTTTCTGTAATGTCTGGGTTCCGTCTTTTTGTAGTTGTACTGAACATTGTTGTGAATTACTCTTGAGTGGTACAGCCATTTCACCACAGTATGTAAGGCATCTCAGCTCCGATATAAATGGTATTCTTTGGTATTCAGTTAATATATATTTTTTCTTTTCTTTTTTCTTTTTAAATAGCTAATGCAGATAATGATATATAGAGGGAAAGTTGCTGATATATTGCTGATTATATGCACTACTGTTCAAATGTTTGGGGTTAGTAAAATGTTTTGTTGTTTTTAAATATATATTCCAAATATCTTAAAATGTAATTTATTCCTGTGATGGCAAAGCTGAATTTTCAGCAGTCATTACTCCAGTCCTCAGTGTCACACCTGTTCTGCAGTGTTCTGCTACACCTTGCTACATTTTTTTCAGCATTTTTGATGAGTATAAATAAATAAATAAATAAAAGCATTTATTTGAAATTGAACATTTTTGTAACAATGTCAAAGTCTTTCCTGTTACTTTTGATCAATTTAATTCATCTTTCTGAATAAAATCCTTTTGGATGGTAATAATGTAATGCTCAAAAAGCATTGTGTGCGTATTAATCACTGGTTTAGAAATAATACACAACAAAACTGACACCTCTGTGTTTTTCAAGTTTGGAAAGAAATACAGATTCCTTCCTCAGCTAAAACTAGACACAGTGTTGCATATGCAAATTCATTTTGTGTTGCTCTCAAAGCCAAGGTGTCTTTGATGAAACATGCATTAGTTCTGTGGAGTTAAGAGTCCAGTAACACACTCTTTACTGGAGGCAGTATAAGGCCATCACACACTGAATATTCTCTCTCGTTATTCTTCAGTAGAAAGCTGAACCGGCTGCTTTTTTGACACGAGAGTTGTGGAGAAGGGGACTCTTTCTGGTACCAATTATGACTATAAAGTTTTTTGCCAGCATCGCTCAAGCTATATTTCATTCAGATCTGTGTGATTCATTGTGTAAAGTTCCCTTTAAGATAATGTGAAATAGTTTTTAAGAAGTCAGTGTTTGTTCCAGACCATTATGTAAATGAAGGTGGTCTGAATGTGACTTGTGAAGCCTAATGGATGCCTAGTGGTTTTTTTTCTTCACAGGAGCGTACTCTTAAATGACAGTCTGTTTGTTAGAAGCCATATTAGAGTCTTACTTAGACTTAGAGTTTGTTTGATCTTGTGCCATTTGGTCTGCCGCACATGACTTTTATAAATTTTTGTGGTCACACCACATAGAAATATAAACAGTGATATCATGATAAACAGTCAAGCACAGCAGGACTCAGAAGAGGCAGCTTGACAGCTCGGTAAGGGTCTCTAGTGAGCTGTGTTTCTAGACTGCTATAGCTGAGACAGCAGTCTTTGTAATATATTAGAAAATCTGAATTTCCGCAATGTACATTTTAAGAAATATTCAAAACAAGCTCTATCAACAACATCTCAACAGAAAATTAGTTTGACTTGCCCAGCCCCTCAATTTGTAAAAAAATATGTGGATAGTAATGCTTATAATGCATGTCTATGGAGCAAGCTCTGGTTTAAACCAGAAATGTGAAGTTCATATTTTTGTTCAAAATTCAGTTCATTTATACAAAAATGTGCACATTTCTGTATGAATAAACTGTATGTGTTACTAGTGTTTTCTGTGTGTGGAATTTGCTCCATGTAAAGTTAACAGTAAGGCCAGTTTTGCTAACAGCTTGCGCCAGCGCAAACCGTCTTTTGGCGTTAAAATAGCACTGTCAGGATTTAAGACGCGCAGTGAGGAATTAGCGCTGAAAAGGCGTGGACACTTATTTTTGCGCCTGACCTTATTGAATATGCATTTCTAGGAGTTTCCCTTTCAGATGCAAAACTTATGGGAGGAGAGTATTCAAATTAATCGAGATTTACTAACGTTTGCGCTCATCTAATTACTGGTATTTGCGCCATTATTTAACTCCCAAATCATCATGTCAAGCATGTCTTAAACTATTTTGCGCTTGAAATGGCTGCAATTATTGTTGCTAGGAGGAGGCAACTGCAGAGAACAGAGAGCACGTGGTAGAAGGGAGAGGATTTTTCCACACTTATTAAAGGGGTCATATGATGCGATTTCAATTTTTCCGTTCTCTTTGAAGTGATACAAGCTCTTGGTGCATAAAGAAGATCTGTAAAGTTGCAAAGACTAAAGTCTCAAATTCAAAGAGATATTCTTTATTAACGTTAAGAGTCAACCACGCCTACCTAAAACGGCTGGTTCTAACACGTCCCCACATGTCTACTTCACAATGTGGGAAGATTTGCATAACGCCGCCCAAATGTTCACGCAAAGAAAGAAAGCGTAACTTTTATTCTCGCTGTAGTATTGTTGC
>NW_015664459.1:2499300-2499505 GCF_001515625.1 Sinocyclocheilus rhinocerous
GTGGACGAAGCGGAGTCCAGCCCGGGGTCGTCACATGTGGTTGCCGCAAGCCCGCCGGCCGTTCCTTCGTCAAACCCGCCGGCAGCCGCTCACTCTAGCCCGCCCTCCTCCGCTCACTCTAGCCCGCCGGCTGTTCCTCACTCAGGCCGTCCGTGTGTGACGCTGTGTGTTTAGTTGTGAAAGCGAAACTACTTTGTTTGGGCTT
>NW_015664459.1:2500139-2505598 GCF_001515625.1 Sinocyclocheilus rhinocerous
CACAATATGGTAGGGGCGTAACATTTCCGTCACATGCTTGAGGTATTCGGCCAATCACAACGCACTGGATAGCTGGCCAATCACAGCACACCTTGCTTTTCAGACTGATGAGCTTTGTAAAAATCGACGCGTTTCAGAAAGGCGGGGTATAGAGGAGAAACAATAATGTACAGTATGTGGAAAATAATGTGTTTTTTTAACCGTAAACCGCATAAACACATTTCATTACACCAAATACACAAAATAATGTTCTTTTTAGCAACATCATATGACCCCTTTAATTTATTTGGAAAGAACACATTATCCGAACATATCATTTACCAAGCCATGTTATTTTTAATTTGCTTCAGGAAATAAAAGACAACTTGGAACCCTCAATGGTAACCACAAATTAACCAAGGTTTTGCTACATTAACCATATTTTAAACATGGTATTTGAAACCGTGGTTATACAAATGATAATCAATATGGCAAAAAACATAGTTACTACATTTTTTACTATAATAAAACCATGGTTAATTTTTAGGGTTGTTATGTCCCTCTCGATGTATTCTTGTAGATTTTGTGCAAAAGCTAGGGTTTACTGGCTTTGTAACAGTTGAAAGAGTTCATACAACTTTGCACAGACAAGTTAAGTAGAAAGGATAGTGAATGCATTTACTATGGTTCAATGTCTTGCTACCTATTATAGTAAATGCTAAGATTGAATTACCAGCATTTGAGCCAATGTGAAATATGGCTGAAAGCCAGTCCAGCAGTGTCTTCTCACCCTCTCTCTCTGTACGATTTGCTTTTATGCCACAGCTTTGGGATTCAGCATGATGGGAACGGCAATGACTGTGAGCCTATTGGGAAAAGACCTTTCATCATGTCTCCACAGCTCCTGTATGGAACCTCTCCACCCAACTGGTCACGCTGCAGCTGTGAATACATCACCCGCTTCCTCGAGTGAGTAAAAAACAATGCTTTTTTTTTCACTTGTCACTATTGTTTTTCTTTTTGCCTTTTTTATTCGAAGTACAGAGATAACAGGAAATGGTGTAGAGCTGCGGTGTCCAGTCCTTCTCCTTGAGGGCCAACATCCTGCAGAGTTTAGTTGCAACTAGCTAAATCAGGGGTTTTCAAACTTTTAGGACACGTGCCCCCCAAGTTTGTGTAATTTTCACTCGAGCGATACTTGCCTTTGATGTAAATATATAGAAAATGCTGCTTCACAGAGCCACGTTGAGCTTTATTGGTCGCCTGATTAGCTGCGGGACTAATCAGATTGCCCCCTAGTGAATAGTGGATAACTGTATGTGTGTGTGTGTATATATACAGTATCTCACAGAAGTGAGTACACCCCTCACATTTTTTTTAAATATTTTATTATATCTTTTCATGTGACAACACTGAAGAAATGACACTTTGCTACAGTGTAAAGTAGTGAGTGTACAGCTTGTATAACAGTGTAAATTTGCTGTCCCCTCAAAATAACTCAACACACAGCCATTAATGTCTAAACCGCTGGTCACAAAAGTGAGTACACCCCTAAGTGAAAATGTCCAAATTGGGCCCAATATATATATAAATAAATCCTTATATAATTGGTCAAGGGGGATTAGATTTGTACTAACACTAGCAACTACTAACTGCTAGAACACAACTCTCATTTATCAGCTTTGTTTTTATAATATTCATATATCATGAAAGCCTTTTTCATACTCGGTTATTTTAAGTTGTGGAATGAATAACTTTTGCATAAAATGGACTGATGGACAATTTTCTCGGATTGCACAAATTGGTGTAATCTTTGTACTCTGCGATTTTTATGCTTAAGGGAAGTTAATGGAGTTCATTGGAAAGCTTCTTGGCAACAACTGCCACTGGGTGCTTTATCAGTATTTTACTCTCTCAACAAGCTGGCTCTGTCCTCCTTGACCTTTGCATGTGTGTGTTGCCAAAGGCAATGTGAATGGCTGAGATTTCCCAAGAAGGAACAAGGCTGTGTTGATTCTTCTGTCATAGTTACACTAGTTTTGCTGCCTGCCATATGGAGCACATTAGACAAGGCTTGCCTGCTGCAGCTTGGCCTGAAATGGGGGGAAATGTTTAACACAACTGGCAGTGCCCAAACACAGGATGGGGCTGTGTTACGATATCTAGGCCAAGCGGATCCATCAGGAACTGAGTAATTAGTTTATCTTAATCCCTTTGAGGTTTCGATTGTTTAGGCCTACCCTTACACCATTATTCTATCTGTGTTTTAAACTCTTGGGCAGATGAGAGCCATTTCTTTGTATATGTCTCTGATATAACTGTTTGAATAGCTGGAGTGGCAACAAGATGTAAAAGGACTGAATGTTACCAGCTACATATGCCAGTTTATTGCATTTTTGGCAGTTGCAATACACTAAAGAAAACAAATCAATAATAATATTTGTATAAGACACAGTTTGCAGATACAGTAATGTCAACTGCAAATAGTCATGCATGACAAACTTTATCTTTAATGTATTAAAATATCCAGATGTTCTTAATTGATGTTTATATGTTAGGTCTTCTGTTTAAAAATGCATGCAGAAAAGGGTTAAAATTGCACTTCTCTTCGCCTGCAAGATTGTGCAACGTTCCAAAATCAGTTGTGAATGCCTTTTAAATTCCTATTCGGTTTATGAATTTGAATCAAGGCAGCAAACAGAACGCATAAATGTGACCTAAATTCAAATGAATGAATATAACTGTAATTTTTAACTAGAAAATAAATATTTGTAAAATTAGAACTAATTAAATTAGAATTAAAACTAATTAAAATTATTAAAAATCTTTTTTTTTTTTTTTTTTTTTAATGTGTAGGCCTTATACATTTTATATATACACTTTGCATGCACTTATACATTCAGAATATTTAAACACTTTGTTTCCCAGAATGCCATTACCTTTGATAAATTCAGTAAATTCCCCTTGTCATTCCAATTCAAATCCTGCATCTTTTAGTCCCTTTCAGTTAATGTCTTTAGATTTTGGAAGGGCCTGTAAATGTTATTGAAACGCTCGATAGACACTGCTACTCAGCCTGGTTGTTTTTTAAATATAAACTGTGTTACAGAGAATTTGAGGGAAGGACTATGCGGTTTGGGAGGCTTAAAGGCAGATGGCATGTTTCCAGAAAGGACCTCTCCTTGTTGTCTGAAAAGTTTAGTCTTACTCAAGCGGGCCAAAACAATTGTGGGCTTTTAAAGAAATATTTGCAGCCGCATGTATCCAATTTCCCTCAGTGTCAGTTATAGCTGCTGAGTGTTTTTCAGTTGGATTATTTGAGCCACATCGCAAAAACTGAATTAAAGGCTGACATGCTGTCTGCTTTGACTTGGAGATTGTTGCTTAGAATTTTAAGTCCATATTGCACCGCAATTGCATGGTTATATTTTGGCTGAAACATTTCCTGTATAGTTGAGTTGTTTTTTTTTTGTACTTCATAGAATGGCCCCTGCCAAAAATAAAACTAAAGACATATTTAGTATCGCTAACTTTCCCTAATGGCCAGATTTTTTGTGAGCATTTTCAGCTATCTGCACTACAGGTTTTGAGGGCTTGTGTAATATTTTCAGTTTGGTCAAATGGCACTCTGTTTCTTAGATGGAGGTTTTTCACTATTAAATTTGCAACCTATGCATATTAATGTGGAAAATGTCTTACTTTTCCAGGAGTGCCAGCTGTTGAACAGGCCTGCAATAAAATTAAACAATATCAAAATATCACTGTCTGGCCAAATGAAATTTTGATATGGAGATTTTTTTTTTCTTTTTTTTTTCTTTTGAGTTTTCAAAGTATTACAGCGAACAGTAAGTGTAGATGAGCATGTTTTGTAGTCTGCTTTTGGGATCTGATAAAGCTCTTGGACCCGGAAACAGTGATGCATAATGTCAGACTCAACAAGCAGATAGTGTTATTGCAGCTCAGTTAGTTCAAGCAGTGATTCTACCTGAAGAGAATCAAGTTTAGTCTTTAAATCTGGCAATATCAAAATATCACTGTCTGGCCAAATGAAATTTCGATATGGAGATTTTTTTTCTTTTTTTTTTCTTTTGAGTTTTCAAAGTATTACAGCGAACAGTAAGTGTAGATGAGCATGTTTTGTAGTCTGCTTTTGGGATCTGATAAAGCTCTTGGACCCGGAAACAGTGATGCATAATGTCAGACTCAACAAGCAGATAGTGTTATTGCAGCTCAGTTAGTTCAAGCAGTGATTCTACCTGAAGAGAATCAAGTTTAGTCTTTAAATCTGAAAGTAGCATCATTGGACAAACTTTGGCTGTGTGTACCAAACTAATTTGATACAAAAAAGAACTTAGAACTGCAAATAATGTTAAAAACTCCATCTTTCCACCCACACTGTAAAATTACTTTTATTTATGCACTATTTTATAAAAGTGTGGACCAAAGGCACCATGAAATCAGAACAACAAAGAAACAGTGTCATCAAAGGAAAACTGTTTGCTGAGTGCTCTTCAGGAAGTTCCTATAGGGTATCTCTTCTAAAATGCGGGCTCTTTTATTATTTGGGAAGTCCTAACAATAATGTGTTTTTGAGTTGGCCTAAATTTGTCTTTAGCATACATATTATGTACCCTGCCTAGCCCAAAAAAAACACTGTCGCCATTTGCATTTTAATAATCAAATACTGAAGAATGCCAAGATTCACCAGGCTCAGTTTGTGAAATAGTGGTTCAGTGAGCATGAGGAATCATTTTCATGTATGAATTGGCCACCACAGAGTCCTGACCTTAACGCTATTGAAAGTCTTTAGGATGTGCTGGACTCGACTTTACAGAGTGGTTCAGTGCTCCCATTAAATACAAGATCTCAGCCAAAAATGAACGCAACTCTTGATGGAAATAAATGTTGTAATGCCATAACGAAAGCATAATGTTATCAAAGCTAAAGGCGGTCCAATTAAATATCAGAGTTCTGCAGATGATATACTGACAATGAACAAATTAAAGAACACAGATACACCCAGCTTATTTCTATAATGACCAACAAAATCTACCAAGAGCAGCAAAATTATCAGCTATCGTCAGGGGCGCCTTAAGATAACCAAAGGCGCCCCTGGGCTACAGCATTACAGTAGGCCCCCTGACCCCAGAAAACCTCTTTTTTTTAAGCTTCCTAAAAATTATTAGTCAAATTTCGTTTTTTGTCTTGTTAATATGCCAGTTAACATTCACAACACTGTTCTGCGTAAAATGTGAATATAAGCGAATATGCAAATTTACTCTTTGCCACAAGGTGGCGCTTGTGGAACAGCAGAATTATATAGCCGTTACATAAAGTAAACACTACGATATTATGGGCATTATATGGAGGTAATATGAAAGGAAAATGCCATCAAAACTTTCCTGGCTGAAATGTGAGTTTACAGGTATGATTTAAACAGCATAAATCACACAAAATATTAATTATTCATCATCAGTAGA
>NW_015664459.1:2505957-2508786 GCF_001515625.1 Sinocyclocheilus rhinocerous
ACCTAAATTCAAATGAATGAATATAACTGTAATTTTTAACTAGAAAATAAATATTTGTAAAATTAGAACTAATTAAATTAGAATTAAAACTAATTAAAATTATTAAAAATCTTTTTTTTTTTTTTTTTTTTTAATGTGTAGGCCTTATACATTTTATATATACACTTTGCATGCACTTATACATTCAGAATATTTAAACACTTTGTTTCCCAGAATGCCATTACCTTTGATAAATTCAGTAAATTCCCCTTGTCATTCCAATTCAAATCCTGCATCTTTTAGTCCCTTTCAGTTAATGTCTTTAGATTTTGGAAGGGCCTGTAAATGTTATTGAAACGCTCGATAGACACTGCTACTCAGCCTGGTTGTTTTTTAAATATAAACTGTGTTACAGAGAATTTGAGGGAAGGACTATGCGGTTTGGGAGGCTTAAAGGCAGATGGCATGTTTCCAGAAAGGACCTCTCCTTGTTGTCTGAAAAGTTTAGTCTTACTCAAGCGGGCCAAAACAATTGTGGGCTTTTAAAGAAATATTTGCAGCCGCATGTATCCAATTTCCCTCAGTGTCAGTTATAGCTGCTGAGTGTTTTTCAGTTGGATTATTTGAGCCACATCGCAAAAACTGAATTAAAGGCTGACATGCTGTCTGCTTTGACTTGGAGATTGTTGCTTAGAATTTTAAGTCCATATTGCACCGCAATTGCATGGTTATATTTTGGCTGAAACATTTCCTGTATAGTTGAGTTGTTTTTTTTTTGTACTTCATAGAATGGCCCCTGCCAAAAATAAAACTAAAGACATATTTAGTATCGCTAACTTTCCCTAATGGCCAGATTTTTTGTGAGCATTTTCAGCTATCTGCACTACAGGTTTTGAGGGCTTGTGTAATATTTTCAGTTTGGTCAAATGGCACTCTGTTTCTTAGATGGAGGTTTTTCACTATTAAATTTGCAACCTATGCATATTAATGTGGAAAATGTCTTACTTTTCCAGGAGTGCCAGCTGTTGAACAGGCCTGCAATAAAATTAAGCAATATCAAAATATCACTGTCTGGCCAAATGAAATTTTGATATGGAGATTTTTTTTTTCTTTTTTTTTTCTTTTGAGTTTTCAAAGTATTACAGCGAACAGTAAGTGTAGATGAGCATGTTTTGTAGTCTGCTTTTGGGATCTGATAAAGCTCTTGGACCCGGAAACAGTGATGCATAATGTCAGACTCAACAAGCAGATAGTGTTATTGCAGCTCAGTTAGTTCAAGCAGTGATTCTACCTGAAGAGAATCAAGTTTAGTCTTTAAATCTGAAAGTAGCATCATTGGACAAACTTTGGCTGTGTGTACCAAACTAATTTGATACAAAAAAGAACTTAGAACTGCAAATAATGTTAAAAACTCCATCTTTCCACCCACACTGTAAAATTACTTTTATTTATGCACTATTTTATAAAAGTGTGGACCAAAGGCACCATGAAATCAGGACAACAAAGAAACAGTGTCATCAAAGGAAAACTGTTTGCTGAGTGCTCTTCAGGAAGTTCCTGTAGGGTATCTCTTCTAAAATGCGGGCTCTTTTATTATTTGGGAAGTCCTAACAATAATGTGTTTTTGAGTTGGCCTAAATTTGTCTTTAGCATACATATTATGTACCCTGCCTAGCCCAAAAAAAACACTGTCGCCATTTGCATTTTAATAATCAAATACTGAAGAATGCCAAGATTCACCAGGCTCAGTTTGTGAAATAGTGGTTCAGTGAGCATGAGGAATCATTTTCATGTATGAATTGGCCACCACAGAGTCCTGACCTTAACGCTATTGAAAGTCTTTAGGATGTGCTGGACTCGACTTTACAGAGTGGTTCAGTGCTCCCATTAAATACAAGATCTCAGCCAAAAATGAACGCAACTCTTGATGGAAATAAATGTTGTAATGCCATAACGAAAGCATAATGTTATCAAAGCTAAAGGCGGTCCAATTAAATATCAGAGTTCTGCAGATGATATACTGACAATGAACAAATTAAAGAACACAGATACACCCAGCTTATTTCTATAATGACCAACAAAATCTACCAAGAGCAGCAAAATTATCAGCTATCGTCAGGGGCGCCTTAAGATAACCAAAGGCGCCCCTGGGCTACAGCATTACAGTAGGCCCCCTGACCCCAGAAAACCTCTTTTTTTTAAGCTTCCTAAAAATTATTAGTCAAATTTCGTTTTTTGTCTTGTTAATATGCCAGTTAACATTCACAACACTGTTCTGCGTAAAATGTGAATATAAGCGAATATGCAAATTTACTCTTTGCCACAAGGTGGCGCTTGTGGAACAGCAGAATTATATAGACGTTACATAAAGTAAACACTACGTTATTACGGGCATTATATGGAGGTAATACGAAAGGAAAATGCCATCAAAATGTTCCTGGCTGAAATATGAGTTTACAGGTATGATTTAAACAGCATAAATCACACAAAATATTAATTATTCATCATCAGTAGAGCAAAACACATAGCATGTTGACATAAATGTGGGTTATTTGGTGATTGCTAACTGCTTTTTTATTTTGAAACATGACGTGCTCAAGTTTAATTAGTTAAATCACAGCCCTATAAAGTTTAATGATCACATTTAAGCAATAGGACAATTCCTATTTTTCCATCCCCGGATTTAAAATGGAGACTTTGAGGCCCAGTGTTCTATTGATTTGTGCTACCCTGTTAGATTTTGCTACCTCCCATTAAAACAGTGGGTAGTACAATTCGACAACAAAAAATGATACCTGTAAAATTATGGTTTATTAACGTCTACACCTACCCCAACCCTAAACCTACCCT
>NW_015664459.1:2510240-2510949 GCF_001515625.1 Sinocyclocheilus rhinocerous
TTTTTCTTCTTTTTTTAAGCTTCCTAACAATTATTTGTCAAATTTCGTTTTTTGTCTTGTTAATATGCCAGTTAACATTCACAACACTGTTCTGCGTAAAATGTGAATATAAGCGAATATGCAAATTTACTCTTTGCCACAAGGTGGCGCTTGTGGAACAGCAGAATTATATAGCCGTTACATAAAGTAAACACTACGATATTATGGGCATTATATGGAGGTAATATGAAAGGAAAATGCCATCAAAACTTTCCTGGCTGAAATGTGAGTTTACAGGTATGATTTAAACAGCATAAATCACACAAAATATTAATTATTCATCATCAGTAGAGCAAAACACATAGCATGTTGACATAAATGTGGGTTATTTGGTGATTGCTAACTGCTTTTTTATTTTGAAACATGAGGTGCTCAATTTAATTAGTTAAATCACAGCCCTATAAAGTTTAATGATCACATTTAAGCAATAGGACAATTCCTATTTTTCCATCCCCGGATTTAAAATGGAGACTTTGAGATCCAGATTTAAAATTTACACTATTTATGGGACACAGATGACACACAGATTACAACCAAGCAAGTTACTGAACTCTCACTGTATGACGTTACAGAACGTTGTCCGGTTCAGTTCCTTTCACACAGCAGTGTTGTGTTTCTGTTAATCTGCATGTTGACATAAAGATACTCTCGTGCTGCGGTTATTTACTAG
>NW_015664459.1:2511372-2545453 GCF_001515625.1 Sinocyclocheilus rhinocerous
GGGAACCTAAACTGAGCCATTCACTATATAGGCTACTACAACCAGGGCATCGTTAAAAATGAGTGTGTGAGTTTGTTTACAGAACGCTGTTGTCACTGCTGCAAACTCCCATATAAATAATTATTCAAAAAATATAATTTCCCTGCAGCCAGTGGGCCCCCTTTCCAGTGTAGGCCCCTGGGCTTCAGCCCCTTGTAGCCCGTGCATTAATAATGCGCCCCTGGCTATCGTCACCATGTCAGGTGCAAAATGCTTTTTTGGGCACAAATACTTGTACATTGATTACCTCAAACCTTAGAAAGTCACGTTGATTCATTTAAATACACTCCTCCCATAAATGTTGCATCTAAAAGGGGAACTCCTTCAAAGCATATGCAATAAGCCACAAAAATAACAGCGTCCATGCCCTTTCATCATTCATTTTTCATTATGTGTCTTTAGTAAATCCTGAAAGTGTTTTTTTTATGCCAAAGGAGGGTTTGTGCTGGCGCAAGCCAAGCAGTAAATTTGGCCCTTGATCTATTAAAGAATATTGAAATACATCAAGATCTTAGAGGCTATTCAGTTAAGATAATGTAATATTTCAGCCTATAAAAGTACTAATCTGAGAATGAATTGCACTTAAACCAGAAACCTTTGCCTAAGTATTTTCTGCATGTGGTGTGTTTTTGTCATGTTCCTCACAGTCGAGGCTGGGGCTGGTGTTTGGATGACCCTCCTGTCAGAAACGATCTTGAGATGCACTCTGCTCCCCCTGGCGTCCTGTACAGCGCTGCTCATCAGTGCAAGCTCCAGTATGGATCCAGCTCACTGCTCTGTGACGATGTAGATGTAAGATTTTCCCTCGAACCCACAAATAACTCTGATTCCCCCAGCAGACAGCTGACTGATGCCAAACTGCTAAGAAAAATGGGTCAGAAGTGTACACAAGTGCAGACAGAGGGCTTAAATTATCTGTTTATGAAATACAGATGGAGCAAGACATTCTGAACCACACATCTGCTAGGAACTGTAAATAAATTGTAGGCTATAATTTAACCTAATAAAAATATATAAGTGCTTCTGACAGTGAAGCCAAAGTTCAGATAATGTAGTTTCTGTGCATGAATTTCTTTTGTAACACACACACACACAAAAGAAAGAAAGAAAAATGGTCGCTTTTTTCATTCAGTTACAAAGAATGGGAACTGGAGCATTTCAAGCTTCAAAGGAACACAAAGGCAACTTATCCTAAAAGTGCACTGGAAAAAAATATACTTTGGACCCATTTTAAAAAAATAGATTTTGGTTCAAACCTTAAATTTTGATTTAAAAAACATCTATTTTTTATCAAAGTCAAAAACATTCAAACAAAGTAAAAAGATAATTCATTATAAAGTTTATACACTGAAAAAAAGTGTGTTGGATTTGCATCATTTAATCATTCAACATCATTTAATGAAGTTATTTTGAAGTGAACAAATTAAGTAGTGTAAAAGTGATTTTACATGGTTTCATGACAGGATTTAATAAATTAAATTTATATTAAAAAATATGGCCTATGTATTGTCACATCACTGTTTATAAGATAGCTAGCAAACTTTTAGCAAGCAATAGCACATCCCTTATGAAAATTAACCATTTTACTACACATAAAACCAAATAACTATGGTCATTATAGTTAAACCATGGTAACCACAAATTAACCATGGTTTTGCTATACTAACCATAGTTTAACCATGGTACTTGTAGTAATAGTGTGGTCATGCAAACGGTAATGAATACACCAAAAAAACATTACTACACTATTACTATAATAAAATGTATGTTTTATATGTATGTTTCAGTGTACTTAATATATTTGGTTGGAAATACCAGCACCCAAAACACAATAGCCAGCCATGCTGGTCTTTTCAACAAAGAGATCTGTTCTGAATTTGATCTCATTTGGAAACTATTTCTTTAGGCAACTCATGTACTTCCAGGCCCATGGGCTGCTTTAAATTTCTCACTATTAAATTGTGAACAGTTCAACAAAAACCTCTATTACTTCAAGTGTCTGGTAAGGCATAGACCACACACACACTTTTCCATCACAGAGGAAGTGTCAGTTTCTACTTACATCAGGACCATCTGATTCCCAGCTGTTTTAGTGGGAAAAAGCACATCATTAGTTTAGCAGGTCTTATGTTCCAAATAGAAGAACTTTGTAAACAGTTCAACACGAAGAGCTCTACCTTGAAATTACAATTTGTTTTACCTAAGCTAGCTGAACAATGAGGGGGGAAGCCAACATAGCTCATTTACATTTGGCATCCTGCAGAATTAAAATAGGGAAAATGGCATCAGATTGCAGAATTGTTGTCTGTGATGTCAAATCACATCAGTGATGTGCTCTGTGCTTTCTGCAGCAACTGTTGGCAGATACTGGGCATCTTTCAATTATTGGCCAAATGTCACAGACACAGCAAAAGAGTTGGCACTCTGTCATTCGGACACAGATAAAGTCAGACTTCAATTTCCTTATCAGGGCTGTTACAGTTCAAGAAATGACACAAGAGGAAATTGCAGAGGTTAAGAAATGCAATGAATGTTTGTGTTTGGTGCACAACACACAAGGTTTGCCATTTTCCAAAAGTTTAGGAGAACATTAAACAATTTACAGTACATAACTCCATGCATTTCAGGATTCCAGAGTAGGCCTCAAATTAAGCACATGTGGTTTTATAGTTTTTCAATGTGACATTTGAAATGTCAGGGATGTGAAACTCTTTAGTTATGTCTAGATCTATTCAAAAAGCACATTAAAAAATAATAATACAATTTTTACTGATAATGACGTTCTGTGATGAAAATATTTTTGTACAGCATTTAAAACGAGCTAAAAGTCTTGAAAAAATATTATACTTGCAGACAAATATTAAGAAAACACTTACTATATGGCTGTGTTCTATAATTTTTGTTTATCAATTAAATGTTTTATATTTTACTAATTGGTAATTTTTTGGTGTTAATTGGTGAAATTCCTAAATTGAATTCTAGTCTTTTAATTAAGTGCTGGAGCTTGAGCAGCACTCACCTTGCTCCAGCTTCAGCTGTTTCAGCATCCTGCTGCCTCCTCAATGCCACCAACATAATTTAAGTATCCATCCAAACATCCAAGCACTAGTAGTCCCTTGGGGTATCAAAACTGAAGTTGAAGCTGCTTCCTCGAGCCCCTCCACTGCAGACTGCAAGCCAAATAAGTTTAACATCAACAGCTTAAAAACTGCTTACTGTATATAGGCAAACTAACATAATGTTCTTTTGGTACATATAGTAAAATAAAAATGTCATCATTTTTTTTTTTTTAGTACAAACTAACATTTTGAAAATATGAACACTTGATTCCGAAAATATGTTATTTAATGGTTACACCACTTGACACTTAACATAACTTTTGTTAAAATGGTATAAAACAATTTAACACAAAATGAACACAGATAAGCTTTTCTTCTGCCACAGGATAAAATAATCTTGTTTTTCTTGTAATTCTTAGTGTATATCTTACAATTCAGACTTTTATCTTGCATTTCTGAGAAAAAAGTCAGAATTGTGAGATATGAACTCACAATTGCGTGAAAGAATTCTCAGTTTATATTTTGCAGTTCTGAAACTTTTTTACTCAGAATTGTGAGTTTCTATATAGGTTGTTTTCTCTTTAAAAATCCAAACTATGAAATATAAAAAGACTGAATTGTAAGATTTAAAAAAAAAAATTACAATTACCTTTTGTATTTATTTATTTATTTATTTATTTCATTCAGTGGCAAAAATGGGCTTCCATAGATAAGGAATTAAGACTTACTTAAGAATTAAGAGGAATTCTACAACATTTATAATAACATTTTATGTAGCTTTGAACTATTCTGAATTATTCTTAAATGATTGTACCCTTCAGAATATCTGCAGCACCCTGTGGTGCACAGTGGGCTCAACCTGCCACTCGAGGCTGGATGGTGTTGTGGATGGGACCAAGTGCGGAGAGGGCAAGGCAAGCCAGGCTTTCTGTGGGCTTTTCATTTCCCTGCATGAAGTTCACCATGTACGTAGTTCTCCTTTTGAATTCCTCTGACTAACTCAAAGTCTTGGTTATGTTTTTTTTTTTTTTTGGAGTGGTGTTTTGACGGGGAGTGTGTGGAGATGGGCTTCCAGCCTAAAAGCGTGAATGGTAGCTGGGATTCATGGAGCGAGTGGTCCAGGTGCACCAGGACATGCGGTATAGGCGTTCAGAATGCCCAGAGGGAGTGTGTCAACCCTGTGTGAGTTTCCTACACACACACACACACAATTTGTGCTCACTCACTTTACTGGGATAAACCACGAGAAAGCTATTTTTATCATAGATTGTGGGGAAAGACTAGCATGTTTATGGTTGATAAGTAAATGAATGCATTTATTTCTCACCAGCATGCCAGAATAAAAAAATCCTTTTGGGATCCCTGTCTGGACACAATCATCAATGGTTAATGCATGGCATCGGGCTCTCTTGTCAAGCAAACATCCAGAAACCTCTAGAAACTGCATAGAAGAAGGAAGAAAAAAAAATGAATGAATGAATTCTGCCATCGTTTACTTAGATCATTTACTAACGGTCACGCAGCCACTTTACTGGGATAAACCACGAGAAAGCTATTTGTATCATAGATTGTGGGGAAAGACTAGCATGTTTATGGTTGATAAGTAAATTAATGCATTTATTTCTCACCAGCATGCCAGAATAAAAAAAATCCTTTTGGGATCCCTGTCTGGACACAATCATCAATGGTTAATGCATGGCATCGGGCTCTCTTGTCAAGCAAACATCCAGAAACCTCTAGAAACTGCATAGAAGAAGGAAGAAAAAAAAAATGAATGAATGAATGAATTCTGCCATCGTTTACTTAGATCATTTACTAACGGTCACGCAGCTCTTTTTTATTTTTGAATTTCTTCTATGGAACAGATATTTTGAAGAATGTTTTGTCCATACAATTAGGCCAATGGGGTTCACAAATTCACCAAACTCCAAGGTAGTGTAAAAGTAATCCTTACAGCTACAGCAGCTTACTCTGAAAAACCACAAACCATGAGAATAGCTTTTTTAAACCACAGATTGTATGGGAAAAGGCTAGCATTTGATGAGGAAGTGATTGCATTTATTTCTCACCACCACGTCAGCATAATGTGTTTGGGGTTTCATACATGTAATTATAATTAATTTTATATTTTCAGTCATCTTCAATGGCATTCTAGGGTCTCTGTGGTTCCAACAAATTGTTAAATGGTGAGAAATTCAGATCCCATATGGTGTCAGAGAGCCTCACTAGACCAATAAAACAGTCACTGTCTCTGGTCCTACAGCAGCTTAATCTGGTTTACTCTGAAAAATCACAAACCATGAGAATAGCTTTTATTAAACCACAGATTGTATAGGAAAAGGCTAGCATTTGATGAGGAAGTGATTGCATTTATTTCTCACCACCACGTCAGCATAATGTGTTTGGGGTTTCATACATGTAATTATAATTAATTTTATATTTTCAGTCATCTTCAATGGCATTCTAGGGTCTCTGTGGTTCCAACAAATTGTTAAATGGTGAGAAATTCAGATCCCATATGGTGTCAGAGAGCCTCACTAGACCAATAAAACAGTCACTGTCTCTGGTCCAAAGGTTCAGAGTTTATGAAGTATAACCATTTCATTATATTTGGCTTGGACTAGATTCTCTATCCTGGCAGATGTTTTGCACCCCAAGCAAGTTTTCAAGGATGGAAATGGTTATAGAACCAGGTTGTGGCCAGCTTGTGAATGCATCTCTAGGATGTTGTAATTGATGGAAATCATGTGCAACATCTGCATCATATTTCAGAAGAACTTTTAAGGATATGGGAAAAAGATCTACTACTATTTGTCACCACTTCCTCTGTGTACTTATTACAGTAAATATCTCTTTTCTAGTAAAAATAAATAAATAAATAAATAACAGTTAAAGATGAAGTATGCTTCTGTGCATCTTTCAAACAACCTTTGCAAAGTCCCCGTACATCATCATGCCCTTACCTTATTCTTACAATTTTATCTGGGGCTTTATAGTAAAGAGCTAGCATCTGTGGAAAAAACATTTAGATTTTATCTTACCTATTGAAACGGAATTCTGCAAGTTTGGTGTCTCAATTGAAACCTAAACATTCCATCATATTTCTACATCTTGTAAAATCACCAAGTTGTTTACTCTTGCTTTACCCTTGCCTGTTTCTGCATATTATCGCAAGTCTTCAAATTTTGGTTAGCACTTCTGTAACCTGAATCTGAATTCTTTTCCAATGTAAGGTATCAGCCATGATCCCAACACCTTCTGGCTCAGCCTGCTACAGTAGACACTCACTAAACTCTCGCTATTGCTTGAAAGAGATTGCCGGATCTGAGCGAACCACTCTACAGTAAATGTTTTGATTGTGTCTGGGAGGCTTCTAGTAGTCAATGCACAATATTCTGGGTTAATTGAATGTATTTTGGCATAAATATTCTTACAAACTTAATTTTGGCATAAATATTCTTACACCCTTAAGCATGTGATTTGATGCTAAAATACTGTATCCTATCCCAGTTTAATGTACAGGTACAAATATGAGTAAGCCACTTGTAGGTGGATATGTCATGCTTCAAAAACACATGACAGTTTCTGGCTCAACAAATGGTGTGAGTTTCAAGCAGAATTACATGTTTACCTGAACAGTGGTAGATAAGGGTGGGCATTATTATTGGGAGACCTGTTTGGACACAATTAGCTTGCGAATGCATGGAGGTGGGCTCTTTTGAGTTTGCTTGGAAACCACCTAGCAACCATCCAGAAACCCACACAACTATGAGAAGGCTATTTTGTATCATAGACTGTATGGGAAAAGACTAGCATGTTTATGGTTAATAAGCAAATTGCATTTGTTTCTCACCAGCAAGTCAGAATAATAATAATAAAAAAATCTTTAAAAAATCTTACTGGGATACCTGTTTGGTCAATCATCAACCAAAAAAAAAAAAAAAATCTGTCATTTGCTCAACCTCACACCACTCCAAACTGAAGATATTTGGAAGCCAGTGGGGTTCACAAGTTCGCAAAAGTTCACAAAATCAAATATCTCAAATCATTGATCAAATCATGTGTACGGAGCCAAAAAGACATTGGCAACCACATTCTTTTCTTTTTATACCACTTTTTAAGCTTTTTGACTTGCTAGTGGTTTATATTTGTATTGTTTTTATTATTTAGTTTCTTGTTGATATGTATACATAAACATGTTGTATATGCAGATTTTAAATGACTTAATGGTATTTTAAATGTTTCATGCATTTGTTTTTCAGGCCCAAGTATGGAGGTAAATACTGTCTTGGAGAGCGCCGCAGATATCGAACCTGTAACCGTGACCCCTGCCCTGCGGACCAGACCAGCTTCAGACACATCCAGTGCAGCCGCTTTAACACAATCCCATATAAGGGAAAGTTTTATAAATGGATACATGTAAATAACAGAGGTGCGCATTATGGCATTATATGTGCAGACATGTGCCATTCACGTCTTCATGAGAGAGTTATATTGTTGCAGCACTCTTTAAATAGATATCACAGAAGGGATATGTTTGTGTCATTCCAGTTAATCCGTGTGAGCTGCACTGTAGACCTGTGAATGAGCACTTTTCCGAGAGAATGCTGGACACTGTCATAGACGGAACACAGTGCTATGAAGGCAGTCAGAGCCGTGACATATGCATTAACGGCATTTGTAAGGTTGGTAATGGCTTTGACCTCTTTGCTCAGTCTCAGACGGTCCATGTAAATTTCTGCTTGTCATTTTCATTGTAAACCATTGACGGTCTGTCAGCTTGAGTGTCAGTCTATTGTGAAATAATACCACAAGAGTCTCACAAAAACAGTGGGGTGTGAAATCATGAGAACAATCTTCCACTCTGTTCTTCTCAAACTTAATTCAAATAAATATTTGAATGAGTCCTTGTATGACCCCAGGCGGAAGTTACACAAGGTATTGTTAAATACAGAGGAGGAAGCTATTGTTTTCAATGTGGTTTTGGGTTACACTTTATTTCGATAGTCCACTTTAGACATTCTATTAACTATAAGTAACTTTGTAACTACATGTCAACTAATTATCATTAATTTGCAACTACATGTCTACTAACTCTCAGAGTAGACTGTTAGGGTAGGTTTAGGGTTAGTAGAATAAGTTGACAAAGAAAGTGTTAGAAGATATTAAGCAGACAGTCTACTAATACTCTACTAACTGCTAGTTGACATGTAGTTGCAAAGTTACTTACTGTTAATAGAATGTCTAAAGTGGACTATCGAAATAAAGTGTTACCTGGTTTTGTTCATTTATACAATAAAGGAATTAAATATTTAGTTGACATGCAAACATTTTTAGTTTCACTGAACCATCCCATAGCCCTGTGAATCTGCTGTAGACAGTAAAACTGTGGAAATTTCTTGAGGAGAATTGTTAATTTTCTAAGCACTTAAAATTACTTTAAATGAACTCTTAGCACATGTTTGAGTGAAGTGTGTCAGTGAATGAAATGTTGCAGTTTTGTGTTTTCTCTGAAACTGTCAACGCATAGCCTAGATTTATGCTTTCAGTTCAAATGCAAATCTTCTACAGTATTACATTTAGTCAATCTAAAATTGTGATTTGTTGTTATAGCAATAGTATAATGACCATATATAGTTATGTCTCAGTCTCTTTATTAGAATACAACCAGAAAATACAAGAAGTTTGTATGCAAAAAAAAAAAAACTTCTATAGACTAAAGTACCAGTGTTTAGTGTGACCTCCCTAATTAATGTCATTGCGAACACCTGCTATCTCATGTCAAAAAGGTGTTTTACACCAGGTTTGTTAAAGACATGCTTGATCATTACACAATGTAGGAGTTAGCTGTTTGCTAATAACACCAACTCTCTGTAACATCATTCCATTCAAAACGCCAAAGATCACAGAATGAGACAGACATAAAATTGTAATTTTGCATCAGCAAGGCCACTCTCAAAGGGAAATCAGCAACAAACTGGATACCCAAGATGTGGTATTCAAGAAATTTGAAGAATCAGAAGAGCTCAAGGACAGAAAAAGAACTGGAAGGCCTAGAAAACTTCAAAAATCTGATGAGAAGTTTCTCAGTTGCTTCTGTTAGAGGCCAGAAGAAGGCCAGCAAGGACCTACCTCAGCATCTGGCAGCTTCATCGGGATGCCAAGTTGACCCTTCTACAGTTTGAATAAGCTTGATCAGGAGTGTTTTTTGTGGAAGGGTAGCATCCAATAAACCACTTTTTTGAAGGAGAATAGGGCGAAAAGGCTACGATATGCTAACGCTCACAAAGATTGGAATGAAGATAAGTGGAAAAAAAAGTATTATGGCGTGACAAATCCCAGTGTTAAATTTTTGGATCCAATCATCAACAATATGTGAGAAGAAGAGTTGGAGAGAGATGGATGAATGAGTGCTTGCCACCTTCTGTAAAACATGGTGGAGGGTCTATCATGGTTTGGGGCTGCATTTCTGCCAGTGGTTCGATATTGTCCAAATTGATGGGATCATGAATACTGAAAAGTACAGACAGGTTTTAATTTGTCATGCCATTCCTTCTGGAAAGTGCCTGATTGGGAGTGAATTTATTTTTCCGCATGATAATAATCCCAAGCACACTGCTACAGTGAAATTATATTTGGAAAGAAAAACAGCTGATAAAACACTGACAATCATGGACTGGCCTTTGTAGAGTCCAGACCTGAATATTATACTAAAGTATTATATATATATATATATTATCACAAAAGGGGAAAAAAAGTCAACAGAAGAGAAAGTAGAAGGAAAATGAGGAATAACTATTGGTAAAAAATATTATCTTTAAAGGAAATGTTCATTTGCATAATTATATTAAATGTGTTTTGAATTGAAAGACCAGAATAAATAAATAAAAAAAGACCTGATATTATAGAGGCAGTATGGGATCACCTGGACAGAGAAAGAGATCAAAGACAGCCTAACTCTAAAGAAGAACTCTGGGAAGTGCTGAAAGAAGCCTGGTATAATATATCAAAGATTACTCCAGAAAACTTCAGGACAGTCTCCCCAAAAGAGTTGAAGATGTACATAGTGATAAGGGAGGTCACACTAAATACTGACTTCTGCCTGTTTGTTATGGAAACAGTGTGGTTTAAAATGTATTGTACATATTTTCTTTATGTTCTGTTTGTAAAGAAAAGTAAATATATGGTAATTCAAATTTAGCAAAAAACAACAAAGCTGGTGGTGGCCAAGACCTTTGCACAGTACTACACTTTATACAGTATATAAAATCAAAATTAGCTGAAAATGTACTCACCCTCAGGCCATCCAAGATGTAAATGATTTTGTTCCTTCATTGGAACAGATTTGGAGCAATTTAACATTATATCACTTTCTCACCAATGGATCCTCTGCAGTGAATGGTTGCTGTCAGAATGAGAGAAAAATATCACAATAATTCACATCACTCTAGTCTAATTGCGGAGGTAAATTTATGATCTGTCTCTTCATGTCAGTACTTAGGCTGTGATTATGAGATTGACTCAGATGCTGTTGAGGATCAGTGTGGAGTGTGCCATGGAAATGGATCTACGTGCGAAACAGTGAGGAAGACCTTTGAGGAGAGTGAAGGGCTCGGTTTGTAAAATGAGTTTCAGTTTATATTTTACTCAAAGCAGCATTCATTTTGTAAATATAACATTGCATGTTTGTTTTATTTCTACTTTATTTGTTTGAATAAGCTGAGGTAATTTTTGTCTCTCAGGCTATGTAGACATAGGTCTAATTCCGGAAGGAGCACGGGACATCCGTATCGAGGAAGTCGCAGAGGCTGGGAACTACTTGGCATTGCGCAGTAATGACCCTGAAAAATATTTCCTGAACGGTGGCTGGACGATCCAGTGGAATGGCGAGTATAAAGCAGCAGGAACTGTATTTACTTACGAAAGGACCGGGCAGCTGGAAAACCTATCTTCTCCCGGACCGACTATGGAGCCAGTGTGGATCCAGGTACTCAGTCCCATGCTGATGTCTCACATGCTGCTTATGAGCAGAATCTAGCATGTGATGTTTGAGGCCTGTCTCTTTTCACAGGCACCTGCTAAAGTGCTCTGCTAAACTAGGTCACAGTTTAGTGAATCTGTGCCTGAAATGTGGTTTAGAGTTTAAATAGAGACCTAAAATGGTATACATTATAATTTAACGTCTCACATTTGTTGCATGGAAAGATATACAAACAACTTCTTTTATGAAAAAAGAGAACAGACTGTATTAACCATGGAAACATTTACCACTTCAAACACTAATGGAGAACAGGCCTATTCTTTATGAATAATTAAATCTGCAAATTTCTCTGAGCACAGAGCATTAACTGCTTATGTAAAGATTTCTAAAAAGAAATATACTCATAAATGTATGGCATCCTCCTTCACCAGTAAATATTTAAATTGAGAAAACAGAACAGCTTTATCTGACAGGGAAAGTGAAATCAAAGGCTTAATCCAATGTATTTGCATAAAATTCTACTCAGCAGGAAGTAGCTTTATGATCTTTTTCAGTAACAAAAGATTAATGTATGATTTTATTCCATTCCTTGTTTAAAAAGCAAAATATATTTGAAGATTTAGTGGATTTAATAATTGAATTTATTGCATAAAAGGCTTATTCCAAATTGTAATCATTAGCGGACTGAGTTTTATGATTACAGTAGCCATGGTTTTCATGTTGTAGCACCATTAAAGTGAAGATACTGTTTATTAGGGATTTAGGCTAGTATGTGTAGCAGAGGGGCCTTCTTGACCTCTGTGGACCTCCTCCCACAGAGCGATTCGAGGCCTTTGGCTCGCAGCCTTTGCGCGGGTGGAGAAAGAAGGATGTCTACAGCAGCGGGAGGCAGACAAATGAAATATTCTCTTATCACTCTCCAAATTCTTAAATCCCATGTGGAAGATAGCAGCTTACAACCTCAATTTTTGGGTTTTACTGTTCTGCTGTGCAAAGACAAAAAAATCTGTCATAATTATATGTCGGTTCATCTGTTGGGGAAAAATCTTGTACTACTTTATACCACCAATCAGATTTCACATTTTCAAATATTTTACAGTAGTTGCTGGTCTCAACACCAAAATATGTAACACTTTACATTATGGGCTGGCAACTGCCTCACAATAAAATACATTCATACAGTCAAAATTTAGTTAAGGTGCAATGTATGACAATGTTGTAATTGAAATGTGTGCTAAAAATATATAAAAATAAATTATAAGAGATATTGCATACTTTTCAGTGTACAATATTTAATGACAAACGTATTGATCATTGCTAATATTATGAAATTAAACAAGAAAATTAACCACAGTCTTTCCTGGTACTTAATGTATAGCATTTGACTTGTAGTTTTCTGACATTTTTTTTTCACAACTTTCAAAATCTGGTTGCTTATTTGTAAAAACTGCTACTTCATTAATTTGACCCTTTTCATTAAAAAAATAACCTATACCAATACATAGAATCCTGACAAATTGATATCTGATTATATGCCCATTGCCCTAGATGCTACGTATGAGATTTATGGGTTTGTATGTTGTTTGTGTGTTGATGTGTCAAGGTTTCTCTTTAATCTGCCCTCAATGTTCTCCAGCTGCTTTTTCAAGAGACCAATCCAGGGGTGAGGTATGAGTACACCATAAGCAGAGACATTCTTGTCGACTCCAACAATGGCACTGCTGTCTCTTATTTCCAGTGGATTTATGGGGCTTGGACTGAATGCAGCGCCACATGTGGAACTGGTAAGGAGTCATCTTATTGCACGCTTCTGCTTTCAACCTACGCACATGCACAAGCTGAGCCAATCCGGACTGATTTGCCTATTTACTTTAGGTAACTGCTTTGTTATAGTTTCATATTATACTAGAAATGGTGAAAAGTGCAGGAAATAGCTGAGTTGATCTGTTTGTTCAATCTAGCTCTATAGCTAGTTTGAACAAACAGACTATAAATTAGCTCTCTGGCAGACATTGCTTTCACAAAAAATAAAAGAACTTCACCAAATTAAACAGGCCATGAACTTTATAGGAAACAGACTTTAGACCAGCTGATGCTACATGAACTCAAATTTAATGTGATTGGAAGCAAGACTTTATTAATGGTGGAATATTTAACTGGACGGTCTAATAAGATATTAAAGTGCAGTCACATTTTCTGTTGCTCTGTGAAATTTTGTGTGTGAAATCCAGTCATTTTGCGTAAGGGCAAAAAAGTTTGCTCATGTTCAAGTTGGTCACACAAATTCCCTGCATGGCTGCATGGTTAGAAAGTGGCTTCTGTGTGAGCGTTATTCTTCATGCATCACTACACAACTGACAATAGACTATAGACCTTTTTTGCCAGTGAAATTTTACCATAACTTTGCTAATGTGACCACACCTTTAGACTGTGGACAGACTTGGTGCACAAGTCATTACTAATGTTTGTTGTTCATGCGCTGTTTCATGAATACTGTGTATATAGCCATCTTAAAGGCCTCAATATACTTAAATTATTACTAAATTGAACGAATTGGTGTGATGTCATTTTGAACAAAAACAGGCCAAAATGAAGTTTGTTTGGAGTTAAGTCCTGATATATTTAAAGCGAAATCGAAGAACGAAGTGGTGTGACATCATTTTGAACAAAATCAGGCCAAAATGAAGTTTGTTTGGAGTTTGTTTTGGAAGTTTGAAAAAGCCTGCCAAAGAGAGCTTTTCAGAAAAGTTTGCTCCAACTGGCAAACACCTACAAACTACAATTGGTCCGTGGCGATTACATAATAGGTAGGTGTGCTCTGGGGCTCCGCCTTCTTTGACGTGGAAATCTATGGTTCATTTCCTGAGTAAAAACATAGACACTGGTGAGCTGCTTTAAATTAAAGTGTCTCAGCAATGTGGTTGGCATAGGGATGTTCACTAACAGTGTACTGCTGTGAAGGAAGTTCAAACTTCTTTTTACTCCTAAATAAAGAATAAAAAGGAACTTCACTGTGAGTATATCCATGGCTTAACACTCTGGAGTCTAAGGGGTTTTGGGGTTCTGGAGAAATTTTGACATTCCCTGACATTTGTGCTTTTTTCAGTATCTTAAAAACATATTAATGGCTAAAGTTTGATTACACTGTAATCATCAAACTGTGCTACAATAATTTGTAAGCAGTTAATAGTGATTCACAGCTGAGACAAAGGGCCCTCCCCTAATGGGCCATCACTGTGACTGTGAGGCAGGTAAGAAAGAATGTGAGGAGAGTAAAATAATGGGGGTTTTGCTTATTTGTATTTTATTTACAACACAGTATAATCAAAATATACACAATGAAGGTCAAAGACAGATTATTGGGCACACTGATCTAAAGACAGAGACTTGAACAGTGACACACCTTTGTGCCATTGCTGAAACAGATCCTGATCAAATGTTGAAACAAGTAAACCATACCTGATATTTAATCAAATAATTAATCAAGTAATAAAAAAAAGACTTATTAATGTAAATGATCTCCTCCGCTGGATCAAACCACGCATCACGTTGTGTTCTTCTTCTGAGGTAAATTCTGGTTTATTTCTCTCAGTTTATTTAATTCTGGTTTATTTTCTTCCTGAAACGAAAAGTAGTCGAGATGAACTTGAATGTTCACATTTGTTTACGGAGGTGATGTGGGTGTTTACATGTCCGCGTGTCTCACGTGGATGATTGTCAAGCTCGCTCGGCTCGTGAGCATGATCATATTACAGATAATGAGCTCAGACGGGAAAGACTGGACCTTGAGTTAGTTTCATTTCATTCTTTATAAATATTCTTACACATATTCTTTGTAATAGAATATTTGTCTTCGAACATGACTTACTTTATTTAAAAGAAGACACTTCAAGCTTCTATTGTCTATACATATATTTATCATGTCTGTGTGTCAAGTATTTGCTGAGGTTTAGTTTATTTTTTCAAAATGTTGTTCACAGAGACTGAGACGGCTGAAAGCACACCCTGTTTGTTTTCTTAATTTTACAAAAGCACAGCATTTTATTGTTATTATGAGTGTAGGTATACAAAAAAAAGGAAGACCTTTTTTTGATCATTAAATCATTTGAATGATGTATGGCTCTTATCTGTATGATCAAAAATGATGGAGTAATTTAAGTTCCTTTCTATCTGGAAAAAATGCCACAAAACGTATGGGCGCATTTGTCAACCCCAGAGGGTTAAAGATTTGAAATAGTTTTTTTTTTTTTTTTGTATGCTGCTTAGTATGGAAAAGACACATATTTGGGAGCATGGATTTTGTCAGAAGTTTAGATTTTATTTCTGTTATGTTGGTCTGGGTAACACCGCCCACAGTGAAACATCATTGGTTCAAAATCCTGCTTCACAAAGGACTTTGATTAGCTCAGATTTTGCTGTTTCATTCAACTCGTTATAACATTATTACTATGGGTACCGAAACCCAGTATTAAAGGGGTAGTTCACCCAAAAGTGAAAATTTACTGAGATGTACAAAGATGTAGGTGACTTTTTTCTTCAGTTGAACAGTAAAGAAGATCTTTAACTGAAACCATGGTCCTTGGAGATACACAATATGCAAGTTAACAGCTGCACGTTTTTAAAAATAAAAAAAAGCATATCAAGGAACACAAAATTAATACCTGTGGCTCATGACGATATATTCAGTTTTAACAATTGTTCTGTGCAAGAAACGTACGTGTAATTACATGTAATCCATAGTGATATGCACTTGAAAGGTGGTGGCAAAATGAAAGTTTTTATGGTTTATTTTTGTTTATGTAAAAAGGGTGAGATTTATTTGCTTTAGGCATGTAAAACATCCCCATTTTACATAAATATTGGATGCTTTAGTAATATAATAATATATTTACATTTACATTTAGTCATTTAGCAGACGCTTTTATCCAAAGCAACTTAAAAATGAGGACAATGGAAGCAATCAAAATCAACAAAAGAGCAATGATATACAAGTGCTATAACAAGTCTCAGTTAGCTTAACGCAGTACGCAAGTGTTTTTTAAATAATATAATAAATAAAAAGAAAACAGATAGAATAGAAAAAGAATGCAGCAAGCTAGTGTTAGATGTCTTTTTTGCTTTTGCTAATTGTATAATAGAATTAGAATAGAGAGTGCTAGAGTTAGAGGGTCAAATAAAGATGGAAGATACGTGTTTGTAGCCGATTTTTGAAGGCTGCTCGGATTGAGTTGGGCAGGTCCTTCCACCAGGAGGGAACATTTAATTTAAAAGTCCGTAAAAGTGAATAGTCCAGCCTGGACAGAACAAGAGCTTGAACAAGGAGTTGTGAAGCATGTTCCGAAAGAAAGGGCCTGATCTTCTTGATGTTGAATAAAGCAAATCTGCAGGACCTGTAATATATGAATGTATGTAATATGTAATATATGTTACATGTATGTTAATAATCAGGGGTGCACATACGTTTTTCAGCCTGGTTCTCATAAGAGCACCTGGAGATTTGGTTTGGTCCTCACACTTCCCATAGCGTGACCCATTAAATATAACAATAAAAAAATAATAATCGCGATAATAATATTATTGCATTTTATTCATTTCGTTTTTTAAATAATAAACAAAATAATAAAGTGTGATGACTATCATATAAAAAAAAAAAACAACAATTATTTTATAGTAAACTTAAAATTCTAATATTTACTTTTATATATACTCTATATATGTCACGCCCTTGGACTGTTTTGTGTTTGTTTTCCTCCCCCATGTGCCCCATGTGATCCCCATGACCCAGTTTCTCCCTCATGTTGATTGTTTATTGATTTCAGGTGTTCCTCGTTGTGTCCCTCGGCTTGTCATGTATATAAAGTATGTTCTGACCCTTGTTTCCTGTTTGGTATTGTTCGTCAACCCCTCGTTCTACGTGTGTGCTCCTGCCTGTATTTAGATTAATAAAGAGTGTTACATGTTAATCCCCTTCGTCTCCGTGCTCCTTCGTCTCCTCGTCTCCAACACAGCAGCTGATGGCGACAGAATACCGAACCTATAACGATGACAGTGGCTGAGGATCAATTGTGGTGCCTGCGGCAGGGTGGTCGGCCTTTGGAGAGGTATGTGGGGGAATTCCTCAGGATCTCCAACTGGGTGAGTTGGCACGACGCCGCACTCGGTGCCTGTTTTCTGCTGGGGCTGGATGAAACCACGATCCACTGCGTGTGATTTTCCCTTGTT
Organism: Sinocyclocheilus rhinocerous; assembly: GCF_001515625.1. Classification (NCBI taxonomy): domain Eukaryota; kingdom Metazoa; phylum Chordata; class Actinopteri; order Cypriniformes; family Cyprinidae; genus Sinocyclocheilus; species Sinocyclocheilus rhinocerous. The sequence continues at coordinate 2,528,674 of NW_015664459.1, forward strand.
CGAGCTGATTAACCTCGTTCTCTATTTAAATGGTTCCGAAGTAGAGGTAGAGGAAGTAATGGACCTTCCTCATCCAGCCCCTCCTGAAAACCACCGGGCCTCGACAGCTCACCCCACGCCGGGATCCTCCACATGCCTGGCCAATGGCTTCGACCACCCAGATCCTCCCAGCACCATCCCAGTCCTCAGCCTAGAGAAGGTGGCCGCTCCAAAGTCAAGCACGCCGGCCGCTCAGAAGTCAAGCCCGCCGGCTGCTTCATTTTCCCCTAACCAAAGGAGGAGGATGAGGAGAAAAGGACTGTTCTCCGCCCTCATCCTCGCCCTGAGCCCGCTCCAGTGTCGGCTCCAGCCCCCATGTCTAGCCCAAGGAGGGCTCCAGCCCCTAAGTCAAGCCCAGGGAGGACCGCTGCTCCTACGTCAGGCCCATGGAGGGCCTTAGAAGCCAAAATTTTCATCAAGGATTTTTTTTGGGGGGGGGGTTATAGGGATCCGGCCGTAGAGGCCGGGCCGAGTGCTGGGCCGAGTGCCGGGGCCAGGGCCACGGAGGCCGCTCCGCCATGGCCCCCTGAACTGTCTGCTCCGCCATAGCCCCCCGAACTGCCTAAACCATCATGGCACCCCGAGCTGCCTGATCCGCCATGGGTCCCGGAACGGGTACTGCTCTGGAGGCCTGCCCTCCCGAGTAAGCCTGTCCTGAGGGGCCTCCAGAGCGCCAGGGGGTAGTACTGTCACACCCTTGGACTGTTTTGTATTTGTTTTCCTCCCCCACATGCCCCATGTGCTCCCCATTACCCAGTTTCTCCCTCATGTTATTAAACAGGCCTATGAAAAATATTATATTCAGGGGGTTCTCCTACTTTTCATAGTGATATATAGCTTAGCACCAGTTCTACCAGGAAGTGACGATTTTGTTCTCTTTGACTCTTTGGATGGAAACGGTGCTTATTCGCAAATGTTTTATGCGATATTTCAATTTTGCGCATAAGTGTTTCCATGCACATTTTGGTATATCGCATAAAAAACGCTGGATGGAAATGCCAAGATGCGCATAAATTCTAAAAATGTGCGTAAAAAACGTATGCGTTCAACTAAGTAGGTTAAAATTCTTATCCGGTAAGAATACATTCGCATAAACTGATGGAAACACTTTTGCGTAGCGGACGGGCACGCACTGCGGGGGGTGCAAACAGCAGCACAAACATTATTTAGAACATAAGGATTCGCACGTCGTCACATCACGCACATGCAGCGCTTCTAGGGAGAAAAACAGATTAAAACAACATATAAAGGAATAAAATAAATAGTCCTAAACTAAATATATTATTTTCGTTTATTATAATATTTACATATTTTCTGATTTTTATGTTCCTCTGTCTGAGAAGGATTTGTCGACTACTTCTGTTTTTTTCTCTCAACACGATTTTGTCTGATATGTGTATAGCTGATTTTTTTTTTTAATTCATGCAGCAAATGTTTTAAAAATAGCTTAAAAAATTTACAAATTACTTTATTGCATGATCTTAAGGAACTTTTAACTATAACTTTATTTGGGTAGGCTAGTTTAAATTTAAAACATTGTAATTAATTCGTTGTATTCCCATTTGTAATACAGATGGCAGAAAATAGTTTTACCGTAGCATATAGTGTAGCTTACGTGATTCCTTATAAAAATCTCCTTTTGCTCAGCTGCGCATGCGATCTTAACAGATGTCTGTGATTGTTGTTTAATGCTGCAAAAACACGCTGTAAAAAGAAATGTAAAAAAAAATCTGTTTTAATATAGAACTTTATTCAAGTTATAAAGTTCTATATATAATTAATATAGAACTTCTATTTAAGTTATAATACAGGCCGTTATCAGTGTTGGGGAGTAGCTAGCTACAAGTAGCGACGCTACTAACGCAACTACATTTTTCAGTAGCTTTACAGTAGCGACGCTACTTTTAAAACAGTGTAGCTCTTCCTGTAGCTAACTACTTTTTCCAGCAAGTAGCGATGTAGCGTGACCAAACACTACATTCCGTTTTGCGTTCTGACGAGTCACGAGTCTGTAATGCATTGAAGCAGCGCAAGCCGTGTCTTCTTCTGACTAGATCACAAACTAAATTTGATCATTACCGCCATCTGTTGTGATATCACGCATTGCGCGGCTTTACAGTCTTTCCACCGACAAGAGATCATCTGATGATATTGCAAATTATGTACAGGAGTGGATATTTCACATGAATCAACTGTAATTTACGCAAAACAAAGATTAAAATGCGGTCTACGTCGAAGACTTAAAGCACATACAGGAGGTGAATAATAGCCTTTTTAAACTGATTAATTTTTCTTCTTTATTGCACTCTAGATCAAATGTCTATTTTACAATGATGAACGGTCATAATATAATCTGTGCCCCACAGTTTTGTTATGAACACTAATCAAACAGAAAATAAAATCGTGATACAGTAGTGTGCTTATCATTTGGCAAAGGATGGTTGCGGCGGGATTCACGCAAAGCACAGTGTTCACGCGCGCAGCTGATGATTGACGTCTCCATTCAAACTCAGTAAATACTGAGTGTGTAAAGTTTAACCAGCTTATTTTATGACTCCTCCGTATCCAGTTTAAGTTGCATACATTTTGTTCTTGCATTAATGTTACGTTAGTAGCAATTTTGCACTTTGACAGTCAGTTTAAGATAATATAACTATACAGTAGCCTATTTTATTATTGTGTGTATCGGATAGTTTACAAAATCAAATGATTGGGACACTTTTTGTCATTGAAATGGCTTGGAAAATTGTCCCAATCAACCTGAATTCACCCTATTCTTTGAAATCATGATTGCATTACATTATGTTGTTTTAAACCCCAAATATTTTACTTATAACTTTATTATATTTTACTTATAACTTCTTTAATAATTATTTAGTTATTTGTAATGTTAATTGTAAAAAAAATTATAATAATAAAAAAACTTTTTCAGAAGGGTAGCTTGAATGTAGCTTAACTACTTTAATTTATGAGTAGCTTGTAGCTGGTCACGTTGCAATGCAATGCATAGACTTTTTCCTCCACTTTATTTCAGGAAAACATGCGATTCCTTGTTATTTTAAATTAAAGAAATCAAGATCTTCTCTGAGACCCGATATTCTTCAAAATAGCATTTATGTTCAGCAGAAGAAAGAAACTCATTCAGGTTTAAAACAACTTTTGAGTGAGTAAATGACGGTATAAAAATAAAGCACTATGACAGAATTGACAGACAGATGACATAATTTTTATCTTTGAGTGAACTATTCCTTTAATGTTAATAAAACAACAAAATGCAGAGAAAAATCACTCACTACTCTTGTCTTGACTGAAAAACTTTAATACTGTTGCTTAATAGGAATCAAACTATATAGTGTTTTATTCTTGTATTTGTTCATTCAATTTCTTGAATGCTCCTGCTAAATACACCTATTGTACCTGAAAATAGAACACTGTTTGTTTTATTTGTATATTATGTGTAGTTGTAATGTGTATCTTTGTTCTTATTTTTAATAACAAAAATAAAATAATTGTAAAGATTTTTATTTTTGCCCACTTTGGCCTAAATATTCGCCATTTTTGTAAAAATATTTTGTTACCTTGAAAGGCTTTGTCTTTATAATAGGGAAATTCACTTGCAAAAACTTGCAAAATAGTAAAACCAACATGACAACAAAGAATTGTGATAAAATTGTATTTGTGTATACACACAAAAATATGTCAAAATGACCAGTTTGGCGAGTATTCACCTAAGCACTTAGCACAGTCTTAAATGCACATAAACAGTAGGGAGAAATTTGGCTAAGGTGTGTTTGTATTGTTTGTATAGTGGATCCGTGCATTAATTCTTAAAGTAACAACAGCCTAATAAAAACAAAAGAAAAAGGGGAAAATCACTCACTGCTTTTGACTAAATAATTTTAGTAGCTTTAATAAGCAAAAATCTATCAATTTATACAGTGAAAACTATTCAGTGTTATTTCACATATGATTAACCTTAATCATATTTCACATATAATTACCTTTGGTATTAAAACCAAAGGGAAAGTGACTTTTTCAAGGAAAAATAACAACACATTTTCAGTGTTTTCTTTCATAAAATTCACTGAAAAAATCCCCATGTTTAAAGAACAAATTCTGGCCCTTCAGCATTTTAAGCAGCAAATGGGGTCTTTAGATTGTTGTTCTCTAATCAAGAATTCAAATAATATTTAATGGTTTTAAAGTGTGTCTAATTTGATCCAAGGATTGCAGGTGGTTGCTGTTTCTTTGGTCAGTGGGTGGGTTAATCTGCTAATACTTTCCAGTTAGTGATACTGAATGCTGTTTGAATCCAGCGCTGCTGTTACAAAGCAGGAAGCAGCCCGTTTTGGGTAATACAAAAGGTAAATGTCTCATTTAAATCCATGTTTCATGTGTTCATAAGAATGGGGTTTACTGGAAGAGGCTGGAATTGCATGTACATTCCTTTTGGCTGTGTGATAATGATAGAATGGGTACTAATTATTTGGAGAAACTGTAGTTTTGTAGCTGAACAAATCGCATGCAACACATTTATTTGTTGATCATTTCATTAATTTTGCTAATAGAAAAGGTTTGTTTATACTGAGGTGTTTTTGGTGAAAAAAGGAAAGGAAAATGCACACAGACAATAGTTTCTGTATTATGAGACTATTATTTTCTGTATTATTCTCTAATTATTAGACTGAACATCACATCCATTGTATGACAGAATTGCCTGAAGCCTGTAAACTAAGTTGAATAGTAGCTCTGATACACTCAAAAAAAATGCTGGGTTGTTTCAACCCAACTTTGGGTCAAATATGGACCAACCCAACTTTTGGGTTAAAAATTTTATGTAAAAAATTAACCCAACGGTTGGGTTAGTCCATATTTGACCCAAAGTTGGGTTGAAACATCCCAGCATTTTTTAGAGTGTAGGTTTGAAAGTGTACTTAATGCCACTGAAAAACGTTTGCAGTGCTTCTGTAAATTTAAAATATTTACTCAAGTGACTCCTCTTGAAAATATATTATTAGATGAAGTGTATTAATTGCTATCGATTATGATTACAATACATGCTTTTTTTTGCTTTTGGTCATCAACAGCTCTGTTAAGGATTATTGCATGGCACCAATAGTTCTTTATTAACATCGATTTGTATTTCATATTGAATAAATTCCAAAAAAGACATAAGAATAAGAGGAAATTATGTCCATACTACAAGTGCACCAGTCTCAAAAGTGTTGAAGAGTTTCAATATGATTATTTTTAGATGCAATTACCCGCTACTCATCTTTAATTTGACTGAAGTGCTCGCACAAATGACATTATTTAATTGGTCTGGCACAGCAGGTAAATCAATTATTCTATATCATAACAGCAGAATTCAAATTAAGGGCTCCCACTATATCAAATTACATTTTTTTAAATGAATTAAGCTATATATTTATGTTCAAATCATTTTTTTTTTAAATAATTTTTTTAAATCTTATAATCAAAATCAGGCAATAGCAGATTTTGGGGTTTTAATTTTTTGTGACTGATAACAATGGTAAACATTTATCTACACATAAACAAACATACGACAGTGTTCTGCAAATTTTAGCTGCGGGACTTGCCATCTAATGTCCATGTATATCTTTTGAGGGTCACACCAATCAGTGCAGACTGACACCTGGGCCCCAGGGCCCTTTATCGCATCTGTTTGAGGGTTTATCTGATAACATTCTTCAAACACCTTTGAAGTCTGTGAAGCCTCTGGACTGTGGGTCCCTTCATCTCTCTGTTGGAGACTCTGATTCTCAAAGCTGTCAAATAAAGGTCGAAATCAGCCCAAGGACGTGACTCTAACAGAGAAGAGTACACAAGAAGGGCTATCCCTCCTCCTTCTGGAGTCAATTCAGTTCCTAGGGGAGAGTAGCAAAGAGTAATTAAGCTAGATTTGCTGCTATCTGTGTTTTAGAACTACAGGACTGCTGAGATTAAGATTTTTTTTATTATTACGTTCAGCATAGTCGTCTCCTCGCATTCATTTCTAGAGTTTATTAAACAGGACAATGGGAAAATTTTAATCAAACCACAAAAAGATCATTGGCTGGTACTTGGGTTCTTAAGGAACACTGCATTATTAAATACACTGCCACTCTCTAAATCCCAGCCAAATTAAAATGTGAAGACATATTGCTTATCTTGAAGGAAAATTACTAGAGTTAGTGGCATATCACTCTCTCTTTCACATATTGTTGTGTACAAAATAGATTGAAATGCCACTAACACTAAACTTTAGTACCATAATCTTTCTTTCTTTCTTTCTTTCTTCTACTAAATTGTATGAACATTTAAATACAGTTTATTCATTTATTTATTTGACATTTATTTGTAATTGTTTGGAAAATTTTTCTTTGGCCTATGATGAGGGGAAGGCTGTGGCACAGTTGTCAGCTGTCTCTCTATTTAAATGCCTGAAAATTCTGTAATTGAATTCTATGCGACTGCCAGATGTCGAGTGCATACTTGTGTGCACTGGCAAATATGTCTTTTTTTATAAACAGCTGCTCAACAATTTGTCTTTTTTTCAGGTGTGCAGAGGCAAGTTGTGCACTGTGTGGAGAGAACATCTGGAATCGTCGAGGAACATTACTGTGATCCATCTACTAGGCCGGATGACAAGCAAAGTAACTGTAATAAGGGGGCATGTCCTGCCATGTGAGTTTTACTGCTGGACAGTCCTATACTTTACACACCCATCAGCAGCAGTGCACTAGATGGCTTTTAAAGGCAATCATCAGTGCAGTAAGAGTGCAGTAAATTCCTGTGATGTTTTTGTGTCATCAGATGGTGGGTTGGAGAGTGGCAGAAGTGCTCATCTAGCTGTGGGGACATTGGGCTTAGTAAGAGAACAGTGCTGTGTATTCGGAGCCTTGGGCTGGATGAGCAACGAGCGCTTCAGCCAGCTGAATGTCAACATTTGCCTAAGCCTGAGTCAATTGTTCGGTGTAACACACATGTGTCCTGTCCTGCTGACTGGACCATTGGAAGCTGGTCAGAGGTGAGCATATATCAGCCACAAGGAACATCTCTTGCAGTTCAAATAGTGACCAGATTATTTACATTTACATTTAGTCATTTAGCAGACGCTTTTATCCAAAGTGACTTACAAATGAGGACAATGGAAGCAATCAAATTCAACAAAAGAGCAATAATATACAAGTGCTATAACAAGTCTCAGTTAGCTTAACGCAGTGCACATAGCAAGGGTTTTTTAAATAATATAATAAATAAAAAGAAAACAGATAGAATAGAAAAAGAATAGAGCAAGCTAGTGTTAAGACAATGACTCTATATGATTATGATTCATATTTTTATAAAGCATACAGAATGTTATGTGAAGAAAGGTTTTACTGTGCAGCCTTCGCATTTTAGCAGAACTAACAAAACATAGCATAGTATTATCATAGTTACCGGACATATATTAACATCAGTGTACTATGGCCATGAACATGAAAATCCTTCAGTTCCATGATATATGTAATTGCACCAATGTATTACCTGCTATTATAGTCTTAAAAAAAGTAAAATTACCATGTCACTTATGTAAAGTGCATTTTATTTCAGTCTAATCAAAAATCATGGTTTTTGGTTTAAGCACCTCATAGAAAAAATGAAAAGAAACAATTTTGTTTATATAGTATTTTGACTTGATGTGTTGGTGTGCAGAAAACTGAAAAAAATATTATAGGTTTTATTAATTATTCAATTTTCTTTAGTATATAGCAGAAAATGTGCATATCATATCACAACACAGTAAACAATAAAACCCATTTAAAGTTGTATTCAATTATAGTAAGTCAGCTACTTTAAACTTTGACTAACAATGTTTTTAGTTTTATCTTAAATTATCATAGCCACATAACATAGCTTTTGTTTATGGTGAAATTAAATGGTAAAAAAGCACATATATAGCACATAGTATAGACAAACACCGAACAAAGGAACGGACAACACTATAAATACAAGACTAAACGAGGGTAGATGACGAGACACACCTGAACCGAATGAACACAATCAACAAGGGAGAAAACTAGGTCACAGAGCACATGGGGAGTAAAACACACACATACTCAAACAGTCCAGGGGTGTGACAATATGTATGTGTGCTGTGTATATTTATTATGTATATATAAATACACACACATGCATGTATATATTTCAGAAAATATAAACTTTATGTAACATTGAAATATGGAACTGTATTGATTACAGTATTGATTATTGTATGGTCTTTATATTAAATCAGCTTTATTTAGTTTTTTTCTGTCAGAAAATAAATATTTTAGATTAATATTAAATCAAAATCAAGGTTTTAATGAAACCATACATATAATTTGAGTGGGGGGAAAAAGATCAAATTACAAATGTTTTAATTTATCCAAAGTATTTTTTCAACATACATGCTATTGTACCACTACAGTACATTATTTGAACAGAGAAAACATTCATCTTTACATTAATTCTGTCAATACTACAAACACTAAACATACTTGATGATTATTCCTTGCTTTCTCATAAAACAAACTTCAGATTTTGCTTTATTGGACAACAATATGTAAAACTGTTTTGATGACTCATTGTTATACAAAACAGTCTCATTTTATTTTTAAATCATTGTGAGACAATTTTCTGACTTTGACAGCTCTTACGCACTGCTTCTTCCACAGTGTTCAGTGAGCTGTGCAGCTGGTTTCCAGATACGTGACGTGACCTGCAGCTGGAATACTGGTATGGACTGTGATCCGAAAGCCAAGCCTAATTCAACTATGCCATGCTATCTTCAGGACTGCCCCATAAATTCGGACACCTTTGGCAATGACTGGTCAGGAAGTGGAGCATCTAGCAAAGAAGTTTTCAATGAGATAAAAGTTATACCCCACTTTAGTACTACTAAAAATCAGCCCAGGGGCAATGCTGACCTCAATGACATTATAGAAGATGATTTCTCACATTATAGTCATGTTGAAAAGTCCTCTGACAATTCTATTGGGAAAAATCTTCAAGTTGATGATTTTTATTACGACTACAATTTTATAAGATTCCATGAGGATCTGTCGTATGACTTTGATAAAGATGAAAATGATATGTTTGATAACTCAGGAATAAAATATGGAGACATTACTCTGACAGGGACAGATGTCCCTATGACTACCTCATCACCATCCACCACTACGGACCAACACAGTACCACCATGCGCTCTGACAGCATTACAATCAAGGGTACTGAAGGTCATGAACCTCAAAAGAAAGACGTACTAGATGAAAATAATGATGAGCTATTTGCTGAGGATTACTTCCTGCCTGTCATTACAACAACTGAACCATCCTCTGCAGTTACCAGGTTATTTAGCAAATGGAAGGACAATGATAGTGACTTCACTATTACAAGGAAACATCCATCAACTGCAGATGTCTCCACTCAGGACAAGCAGACATTATCATATGAAACTGAGCCAAACATCTTTTTGACTCCTGAACCACATACAAATTCAAACTCAAATAACCATGACAATTACAAAGGCAATCAAAAAGATAAAACCATAATGGCAATAACTGAAGATGAGAATGAAGAGGAGTTTGGCGAAGATGTTCCTGGAGGTGAAAGTGAACCACACCATGGCACTCAAAATAATGAACCTCCTTTAGATTATGCGTTTAAGTTTGAAACTTATGAGAACAGACATGTTCATATTCCTACTACTTCTTTACAATGGCGTACGGCCTCACCAACAGTCTCACTGAGTGCAACTTCTCAACCATTGGAGCTTCTCAGCAGTGCTTCCAGTGATGACTTTGCAAAATTTAAAGTTCTGACGGAACCATCATTTAACACTAAGGAGAGTGAATTCACTGTAAGAGAGTTCACTACGACCTCAGATAGCCTTTCTCAAGAGTATGTTCCTTCTCCAACTTCCTCTGTCCCAGCCAAACATTACAGTAGCATGACCTCAGCAGCTGGAACAACAGCTCTACCTCCTACAGAAATGGAAAGTGATTTTGAGCCCCCACTCTTCACTCCAAGTGATATTCCGGACACTACAATTGCTACAGAGACTCAAAGTTGGTATTCCAGAGCCATTGCACCACCCAAAACTAATGGGCCTAAAATAGAGCCTTGGGGAACTCCGGTCCCCTTACCTCGCTGGACAGAGATTGACAACAATGAGATTATTATTGCCCGAATGCTGAGACCTGCTGGGCTTAATCCCTCTCTGTCTACTCCTACTGAGCTGCCATCTCAGGGCACTAGCAGTGAGCATTCAGTGCATTCTTCTAGCCCTCCGATGCCCACTGGGCTGGTCATGCCTTCTCTTTCCCCATCAGCCTCTCCTGCACACTGGAAAAAAGGCAACTGGAGTGCTGTGAGTAGTTAATTATGCATTCCTCACATTCTCTAGATACGAAATCAGCATGGGCTGAGAAACAGCAGTCAGCCACAAAGATAAAAGTCCTTGAATTATGCTGACACCACAGCATTAGATTTCAACAGAAACATTTAACTTTCAGGTAATGAAATTTGTTTCATGTTATTCTAGCAACAAAAATGGATATGAGGGAACGCATGGCACCACTATCCCTCCTTAAATCTGACTGTGTATGAGTGTGCACACATACAAAAGGTTTTATAACCTGAATATCGAAAATGGGAAATGTTAAGTTTATAAGAATGTTGTTGGAGCCCACAACCTCTAACTTGTAACCTAACTCTAAAATTTGAATAGTTAATGAGAATGTTTATCCAGGAACATGTCCTACTTGAATAAATTTCTTTAAGCAGGGTTTGCATGCATTTTTCAATGTGAACAGTTTTTTATCCTGCAAATGATTTTATAGTGCTCAACAAGTTGCGGGCTTGGTGCCATCTGGAGGTCAGTGTCCTGCAGCACTGGTGATGGATCAGACTGTGACTTAGCTACTAGGCCAGTGCCAGCACGCCGCTGCTACCTTCGTCCCTGCTCTGCATGGAAAATTGGAGAGTGGAGTAAAGTAAGTCTGCATGCATGCAGCCAAACATTAATTCAATTCATTTCCAATGAATGAAAACACAATGGGAGTTGCCACTTCTGATATCTCTTTTGGCAGTGCTCGGAGAATTGTGGTGTAGGAGTGAAGGTCAGAGAGATTCAGTGTTATGACACACGAGATCAAAGGTTGCTGCGGCCATTTCATTGCCAGGCCATCTCCCCCAGACCTCCTGTCCGAATTCCTTGTAACATCCACAACTGTTTAGAGTGGTACACATCTTCTTGGGGGCAGGTAAAGAGATTTAGCATTCAGAAGCTTCACTTTTCTCTCCTCAGCTCTTTGTGCCTGTTTCTTGATCTTCACGCTACTCTCTTCATCTCTATGTGTCTGATTCTAACATCATATATGCCCACAGTGTTCAGAGCTGTGTGGAGGTGGGGAGCAGCAGAGGCTGGTCACCTGCCCTGAAACTGGGAAATGTGATGATAACCTAAAGCCCAGCAACATCCAGACTTGCAATGTCCATCCATGCCACCAGTGGATTACTGGATCCTGGGGTCAGGTGAGTGACATAAAACTTGAGGAAATGTTTGATTAGATTTTTTAAGTCAGCCAGCTTAACAATGTGTCTCTGCACTAGATACAAAACGTCTCGGTTACGTATGTAACCCACGTTCCCTGAAGGAGGGAACGGAGACGTTATGTCAGCAGTGACTGACGAATTGGGATCTCGCCAGAGAGCCCAATCACCTTAGAATGTTAACAAAACAAGCCAATGAATGTTTGCGGTGCGAGATTTGCATCGCGCACCCCTCCCCGCAGCGCGGGTATATAAGGAGAGCACATGCAGTCGCACATTCAGTTTTTCGCTGAGGAGCCGAGATGGTGTGCCTCAGCCATACAGTGGTGGTACAGCAACTGTGGTGACAGGATGTAACGTCTCCCTTCCCTCCTTCAGGGAACGAGGGTTACATACGTAACCTAGACGTTCCCTTTCAGTCAGTCACATTCGACATTACGTCAGCAGTGACTGATGAATTGGGATCCCTATGAAAACGCCACCTTTGCTGACCCCCTCCAGTGCCCTGCAAAAGCCAGCAAGTCCCCCCACACCAGTTGGGGTGGAAGATAGGACAGGGCAGTGGCGTAGATTACGCGGGGGATGCAGGGGATGTGCCCCCCCCCCACACACACTTTTAATATCACGTAAATTCATCCCCCGCACTTTTTCGGGCAAGTGAGTTCGCATAGAGGTTTTCAAAAGTCGGTGTGAATAAATATAGATTTAAATTCAAAGAGACAGGATAGTCTGTGTATGATCTGATGTTTTATTAGTACCCAGAATAAGGCAAGATGAACATCGCGGAGTGCAAAACACTCCATGCAGTGTGTGTTTCATTCATACTTGAAGCCGGAGGGCGCTCTAGCGCAGAAAGTTGTACGAGGAAATTCCTAATATGGACAAAAGCATCAAGCTATCGCTGTATAAAAACAGTTGTTTTCACAGAAAAACAGAAACGTTTGGAAACATGAAGACATTAAACATACGATTGCGACAATATATGGTTTATTTGTGTTTTTCAAGTCATCTCCAGCAGGTAATAAATAAAGTATATGAACAATGCAGTGCTAATTGACAGCATTTATTACAGTAGGCTATAGAAACTATTCTGCCTTATTATGTGATAAAAAAAGTGTTTGTAGTATATAAACAAATCATTATTATTGGTTATTGTCCAGCAGTTATAGATTTCTAAGCCAATTAAAAGCTAGAGATTAGAGAAAAATGTAAGTTGCCTATACACTACCAGTCAAAAGTTTTTGAACAGTATGATTGTTAATGTTTTTTAAAGAAGTCTCTTCTGTTCACCAAGCCTGCATTTATTTGATCCAAAGTACAGCAAAACAGTAAAATTTTGAAATATTTTTACTAGGCTATTTCAAATAACTATTTTCTATTTGAATATATTTTAAAATGTAATTTATTGTGATTTCAAAGCGAGATCAATACGCAGCAGAGACAGCAGGGAAATCTCTGCCAGGGAAAGACATGGGCTCACCATGAGGGAATCACTACACACGGGCACCTAGTCCAGCAAAAGGGTTGACCTTGGGCATTCACCCGAGTGCTGGACCTGGCTCCGCCACGCCTGACCGCCGAGGGTGAGGGAGGAACTTCAACAGGGTTCACCAAAAGGGAAACTGAACTGAGAAGCACTTAAGCGCACATATCCGGTCCGTAGAGGGGAATGGCGCGGCAAGCATGATCGACACCGAGCGGGTCCGGTGTTACTGACCATCTGAGGCAAGTACACGAGAGGACACAGGCTCTACACGGAGATTATAGAATCTTGCAAACGTGTTAGGCGTCGCCCAGCCGGCAGCTCTACAGATGTCTGCTATCGAGGCGCCCCGCGCCAATGCCCAAGAAGATGCCACTCCTCTCGTAGAGTGTGCTCTCACTCCCACGAGTGCTGAGCCTGGCGTCTGGTGCTCCGCCACGCCTGACCACCGAGGGTGCGGGAGGAACTTCAACAGGGTTCACCAAAAGGGAAACTGAACTGAGAAGCACTTAAGCGCACATATCCGGTCCGTAGAGGGGAATGGCGCGGCAAGCATGATCGACACCGAGCGGGTCCGGTGTTACTGACCATCTGAGGCAAGTACACGAGAGGACACAGGCTCTACACGGAGACTACAGAATCTCACAAATGTGTTAGGTGTCGCCCAGCCGGCAGCTCTACATATGTCTGCTATCGAGGTGCCCCGCACCAATGCCCAAGAACATGCCACGCCTCTCGTAGAGTGTGCTCTCACTCCGAGGGGGCACGGTAAATGTCAGGCCTGGTATGCTAAGACTATAGCTTCCACTTTCCAGTGGGCAAGCCTTTGTTTGGAGACAGCCTTTCCCTTCTGCTGTTCTCCAAAGCAGACAAAGAGCTGGTCTGAGGTCCTGAAGCTCTGCGTACGGTCCATGTAAATGCGCAAAGCGCGAACGAGACAGAGCAGAGCAATGGCTGAGTCTGCCTCCTCCTGGGGCAGTGCTTGCAAGTCCACCACCTGATCCCTGAAAGGCGTGGTGGGAACTTTGGGCACATACGAGGTGCCCCGCACCAATGCCCAAGAACATGCCACGCCTCTCGTAGAGTGTGCTCTCACTCCGAGGGGGCACGGTAAATGTCAGGCCTGGTATGCTAAGACTATAGCTTCCACTTTCCAGTGGGCAAGCCTTTGTTTGGAGACAGCCTTTCCCTTCTGCTGTTCTCCAAAGCAGACAAAGAGCTGGTCTGAGGTCCTGAAGCTCTGCGTACGGTCCATGTAAATGCGCAAAGCGCGAACGAGACAGAGCAGAGCAATGGCTGAGTCTGCCTCCTCCTGGGGCAGTGCTTGCAAGTCCACCACCTGATCCCTGAAAGGCGTGGTGGTAACTTTAGGCACATATCCGGGCCGGGGTCTTAGGACAACGTGAGAGTCGGTCGGTCCGAATTTCAGGCACGTATCGTCGACCGAACATGCCTGCAGGTCCCCCACCCTCATGACCGAAGCCAGTGCAGTGAGGAGCACTGTCTTTAGCGACAGAAACTTAAGCTCTACTGACTGCAGGGGTTCGAAGGGCTCCTCCTTCAAGCGATGGTGTTTACTACCGCTGGAGGTAGACCACCTAGAACCTCTGCATCCCATCCAGAGACCACACGTGGAGATTCCACAGGTCTGGGTGCGGGTGCCAGAGAGTGCCCCCTCTCTGAGAAAGGAGATCCTTCCTCAGAGGAATACGCCAAGGAGGGGCTGTCGTGAGGAGCATCAGTTCTGGGAACCAAGTCCGATTGGGCCAGTATGGCGCTACTAAGAGGACTTGCTCCTCGTCCTCCCTGACCTTGCACAGTGTCTGTGCGAGAAGGCTCACTGGGGGAAACGCATACTTGCGTAGACCCTGAGGCCAGCTGTGTGCCAGCGCATCCGTGCCAAGGGTCCCCTCGGACAACGAAGTAGAACAGCTGGCAGTGGGACGTGTCCAGAGAGGCAAACAGGTCTACCTGAGCATCCCCAAAGCGTTTCCAAATCAGCTGGACTGTCTCGGGGTGGAATCGCCATTCTCCCGGAAGGGCGGGCCAACGTGAGAGCTCGTCGGCTGCTTGATTGAGCCCGCCTAGGATGTGAACGGCGCGAAGCGACCTCAGATGCTTCTGACTCCAAAGGAGGAGATGGCGGGCGAGTTGCGACATGCGACGGGAGCGTAGACCGCCCCTATGGCAGAGGCATCTGTTGAGACAACAACATGCCTGGACACTTGCACTAGGGGAACTCCCGCCTGAAAAAAGGCAAGGTCCGACCACGGGCTGAAAGTCTGGCTGCAGGACGGGGTGACTGAGACCCGGTGAGTGCCGCGTTGCCATGCCCATCTCGGGACTTGGTCGTGGAGCCAACGCTGAAGCGGTCTCATATGAGGCAATCCGAGCGACGTGACCATGGCAGCGGATGCCATATGCCCCAGAGGAGATGGCGGGCGAGTTGTGACATGCGACAGGAGCGTAGACTGCCTTGGTGGTTGATGTACACCTGATGCAGAGACATCTGTTGAGACAACAACATGCCTGGACACTTGCACTAGGGGAACTCCCGCCTGAAAAAAGGCAAGGTCCGACCACGGGCTGAAAGTCTGGCTGCAGGACGGGGTGACTGAGACCCGGTGAGTGCCGCGTTGCCATGCCCATCTCGGGACTTGGTCGTGGAGCCAACGCTGAAGCGGTCTCATATGAGGCAATCCGAGCGACGTGACCATGGCAGCGGATGCCATATGCCCCAGGAGCCTCTGAAACTGTTTTAGTGGGACCGCCCTCCTGCGCTGAAATGACTCCAGGCGGTTCAGCATCGACTGGGCAAGTTCTACTGAGAGGCGTCCTGTTAGA
The DNA here is from genome assembly GCF_001515625.1 of Sinocyclocheilus rhinocerous. Lineage (NCBI taxonomy): Eukaryota > Metazoa > Chordata > Actinopteri > Cypriniformes > Cyprinidae > Sinocyclocheilus > Sinocyclocheilus rhinocerous. The sequence goes on from NW_015664459.1 coordinate 2,544,618, forward strand.
TTGACCGAATCCAACTCCATACCGAGAAAAGAGATCCTCTGCACGGGGGAGAGTTTGATCTTTTCCCAGTTGACCCGAAGCCCCCCTGCTGAGGTGACTGTACCACGTCCCTGTGTTCACACAACTGCGCTCGAGACTGAGCCAGTATGAGCCAGTGCGAATGCCTCTTTCCCTCAACGGAACGAGGGCTGCCTCCACGACTTTGGTGAAGACGCGAGGCGACAGGGACAGCCCGAAGTGGAGGACCTTGTACTGATATGCTCGCCCCTCGAACGCGAAGCGGAGAAACGGCCTGTGTCGAGGGAGGAGCTAGACATGAAAGTACGCGTCCCTCAGGTCGATTGCTGCAAACCAATCGTGTGGACGGATGCATTGAAAAATGCGTTTCTGAATCAATATCCTGAACGGGAGCCTATGGAGGGCCCAGTTCAGAACGCGCCGAAGCGGAGAAACGGCCTGTGTCGAGGGAGGATCTAGACATGAAAGTACGCGTCCCTCAGGTCAATTGCTGCAAACCAATCGTGTGGACGGATGCATTGAAAAATGCGTTTCTGAATCAATATCCTGAACGGGAGCCTATGGAGGGCCCAGTTCAGAACGCGCAGGTCCAGGATTGGCCGTAAACCACCGCCTTTCTTGGGTACAGTGAAGTAAGGGCTATTGTGACGAGGGGGCGGGGCCGGGAGCCGTGGGAACGGAGCGAGGCCGGTGGAGTAAATGCTAATGCACGACACCTGCACCACTCACCGGTCTCGAGTCTCACGGAGGATAAAAGGAGGAGGGACGACAGTGTTGGACGAGAGAGGACCAGGCCTGGACTTTATTTTGTGTTTTGT
>NW_015664459.1:2545916-2553884 GCF_001515625.1 Sinocyclocheilus rhinocerous
AGAGAGGACCAGGCCTGGATTTTATTTTGTGTTTTGTGTACGGCAGTCGTCCGCGAGGGGCTGCCGCTTTACTTTCGTTTTGTGTTTGTTTATTTGATTAAAGTTTTGTTTAAGTGTTCGCCGGTTCCCGCCTCCTTCTTCCCGAACTACGAACGTTGTTACAGCTATAAAACCCCGTCTTCATATCAGCTGGAGGGATTGGCTCTATTTCCGCTCGCAAGACGGGAGCATCCTTGTTTGGCACAGAGGTGAACCGAATGCCGCTGAACTTGGGAGGACGCCGGGTGAACTGAATCGCATAGCCGAGTCTGATGGTTCTCATGAGCCAGCGAGACGGTCTGAGGAGCGCTAACCAGGCCCCCAGAAACCTAGCAAGCAGGACTAAGGGAACCACCGACGTACCCGCAGTGGGGCAGCGAGGTGGAGCGCAGGGACCCGACCCGGAAGGCAAAGTGTCCCGGAGTGGGGTCTGAGTGCGCGGTGCGACACTTACCTGGCTCCACGGTTGGGCAGGGTACGTGTGAGGAGGCACCGTGTCCTCGAGCCGGGCCCTGCTGCCCGCTGGCGAAAGGAGAGGGGGACGGAAGTGTTGAGGCTGTGTCTCGTACACTGCCATCCTCGCCCTCTTGGGACCCAGAGAAATAGGAAACTGCTCTTTTGTTGAATGTTTGGGTACCACTGGCTGGGGAGACAGTGGCGGAACAAAACAAAAAGGGAACAAAAGGTGCTCCACCCGGCCCTCCTCCGGGGGAAGGAGTGGTGCAGTCACCAACTCCTGAAGAGCAGGAACCAGAGTCTCCTGGTCGCCCGTCTCAGGGACGCCACTTGCTCTGGCGCTTTACAGGCCTGGCAGTGGCAGAGCTTTCCTGCTGCTAGCTTTCCTGTCACTTTCCTGCTGCTAGCTCCATGCTGCGGCCGGTGTGTAGGCTGCTGCTGGGGCCGAGCTGGAGCGGAGGTGGAGGCAGCGGAAGGGTGCCCTCGGAGACTAGCGGGCAGAGGAGCTGCAGCCGGCAGCGGGCCGCCAGAGCAGGTTGTGCTTAATTGCCTCCTTCTGCTTCTGTGCCTGGGAGATCGGGGAGTCCAGGAAGCTGTGTTTGTCGGACTCCCTCATATCTGCCAGGTTTAGCCAAAGCAGATCCGTCGCAGTGCGCAGCTCAGGTCAGAACTACCCCCGTGCAGCTGCTTCAACGGCTTGGCCTGGTAGACTTGCAGGAGGGCCATGGCATGCAGGGCGGAGGCGGCTTGTCCAGCAGCTCTGTAAGCCTTGGCCATTAGAGCGGACGAGAACTTACAAGCTCTGGACGGGAGACGTGGATTACCCCGCTAGGCAGCAGCGCTCTGCGGGCAAAGCTGCATCGCAATAGCACGCTCGACTGGAGGGATCTCCACATACACCTTAGCCGTCCCGCCGTCAAGGGTAGTGAGGATGGAAGAGGCACTAGCTCTATTTCGGGCAGAAAAAGGTGCCCTCCAAGACCTAGTAACCTCTTCATGCACCTCTGGGAAGAATGGAACCGGAGGTGGACGCTGAGGATAAGCGTGCGGCACCCCCAGGAACCAATCATCCAGCCTTGAGCGCTCGGGAGATGGAGAGGGTTTCCATTGCAACCCGACGCTCTCGGTGGCCTGGGAAAGCATAGCAGTCAGCTCTGGATCTGACTCGGGCAACGCCACCTTCCCTGACGGAGGCAACGCAGCCCAGTCTTCATCTCCAGAGCCTAGCTCGTCCCCCGATGCAGTGATCGACATCCTGTCATCTGCCGGGACTCCGAATGAGACACTAGGCCTCGACTCCGGGGGCTCAGCTGCCTCATCATGGAACACCACGACTAGAACGGGGCATAGCAAGGGAAGAGGAGTCTGGATCGCAACATCGCAATGGTCATGTTCCCGCAATGAGAACATGAATCATCCACAAGAGCTGCCTCAGCGCGCTCAAAGCCCAGGTACGAGATGCAGCAATCGTGACCATCAGACGAAGCCAGGAAGTGACTGCATCCAGAAAAACACGAGTGGAAGGCCATCTTGAAAAAGATGCCGCGTCACTCGTGGAGCTCTTTTAGAACTTTAATTCTAATAATAGATTTAAGTGCTGAAGCGCCCAGGGGAAGTCGCAGCGTGACCGCAGTTTGAAAAGCAGCAGCACAGGACCAGCAAACCTCTGCTGATGCGCCATAACACCAACACTCGCAGAACCATTGTTCTGTAACACTCTCTTCGGTGACTGCTCAAGCAGAAAGGCTCGGCTCCGAAGCGAAAAGCTGAATGTGCGACTGCACGAGATCTTCTTATATGCCCATGCTGCGGAGCGGGGTGCGTGATGCAAAGCTCGCACGCCAACATTCATTGGCTTGTTTTGTTAACACTCGAAGGTGATTGGGCTCTCTGGCGAGATCCCAATTCGTCAGTCACTGCTGACGTAACGTCGAATGTGACTGACTGAAAGGGAACCTTACATCTAAACATGAGAATAAAATAACCCATAAAATGAGAATTAGAGGAACATCATGTGCTGGATTCAGCTTAGAATCTCAGAATTGTATTTATAAAACTTAATTTTTAGCATTGTCTTTCATCCTATTTCTGGTAAATAAAACCAGATATTTATTGGGGAATACACTGAAAATGGCTTATGTTCTTTTCATTTTCACTGTTATGTTGCTTAAAAAGTACAACTTTTCATTATTCAAATTAATCTGAATGGACATTTTGAAAGTACACCTACATTGTTTTTCAAAGATGAGGATGATTACAACAAATTAAAGTAGTCCATATATTCAGTGTCACTGAAATACTTTGTGTGAAAAACAGATTGTAATTTAAGTAACCTTTCACCCTGCCCTATTAAAATCTGGCTCACACACAAGAACATCTGTTTGGTTATATAAGCACAGCACAGTGAGTAAAATCTGCACCATAAAATTAGAAGGTGGTAGAGAATAAGAAACTGCAGACAACCCTTGTTACGTCTCATGATTTGAATGTATGAAAGTGATTAAATGTGAAAAGATTTGAGATCATGAGAAGACTCTCGCTATCCTTTACAATACCACCCCACACTTTTAGAACCACTGTGCTTCACAACCACTTTCAGTAAATCCCCCACCCACCAGAACTTTGGCCAGTATACTTTACTTGTATTAGATGTAATCAAAACAGCCAACAAAGCATTGGAAAGCAAATTTTTTTTTTTTCTTTTGAGGCAATTTCTGAAAATGGCAACATCCCAAATAGTGGAAGAAAATGAAAGAAGATTGATTCATTTGTAATTATCTCTCATTCGGTTTTTCTTTCTAGATATTCAAAGATAAAGAGATGGGATGGATTATTCACTGTGTGTGTGTGTGTGTGTGTGTGTGCAGAATGTCAGACCTGAATGTAGGAAGTAACATAATTGGACAATCAGTGAAGTCAAATCACAGTGTGCTCATATGAACTCGCAATGCTCATCCTGCAATTAAGCTAATGTGGTCTACCCCTTTGGGTACATACTCACAGCATTTGAACCCGCCTTTGATACCGAGACCCCCATCTATACACCTTCTTCATACCAGTGCTGTCAAATCATGTGGAAATCATGTTAAATGGACTAGAGTATGTAATTATGTTGTGTAAACCACCTTGCAAAACCTATAATGTGGTTTCCTTATTCCTTCAACAGTGCTTAGTGTTGCTTTTGCAAAATAAGGCTGGTTTGTTACTAGAATTCCTAACAAATTCCTATGATGAGATAAAAGTCCTTCAAACCTTGGGTGGACACTGGTCATGTAAAACTGCTTTTGGATTAGGAAACCTGAGCTAACATTGCTATGTTTACATGCACCCAAATAATGAATTCATAATCAGACTGATGTCTCAGTTTATACCAAAAAGCCTGTAAATACCCCAATTAATCTGAATGAAATTTTGATCGAATTGAAATCTAATTAAAAGGAAAAAATTAAGCATGTAAAAACTTAAATCCAGCTATTTTCTCATACAGATTCAAAAACATGAATTGGTCATGTAAATGGATTTTTCAGAATCTAAAATCAGATAAAAATATAAAATTTTAGATAAATGTTAGGATATGACTCCTTTCAAGACAGTCCTCGGTTGTCAAAGCTTTGCAATAGGTCGTTGATCAGAGTCGTACTGGGTGTTCAACAGGCTTGTCTATTGTGTGTTTGCAGTGTTCGGTGTCCTGTGGAGGAGGTGTTCAGCGCCGACTGGTTAAATGTGTCAACACTAAGGCCGAGGTCGAGGATGAAAATGAGCATGTTGATTGTGATCACGAACCTCGACCAAAGAACACAAAGAAGTGTAACATTCATGACTGTGACAGCGCCACCTCTGGTAAGTGGAGCTTTGCGAGCTAGAGACAATGAATACAAATATAGACAGTTAAAGTGAGATTGCCTTATAAAATTATCATGACATGAGGTTGAATTCAAATGTGAATTAAAGGTAGTAAAATTTAAATCAATTAAATGTAAAGAACTTAAGTTACGGACACCATGAAGAGTTTTCAGAGGTTATGCAAGACAGAAATTTGGGCCCCCTTCTTCCAGATGAGTGTTTCTTTTAACATTTAATAAGAAATTTAAATAATTTCTTAGTTACCATTTATATTATTTCAAGTAAATTTGTTGTAAAAAAAAATGTTATCACAATTTTTGACCCATGTTATCTTGTATTATAATAAATTTATAACAAAATTATAAACCAGTAAATTGTACAATTCTCAATTCCAATTTCAATACCACAGGAAAAACTACTAGCCTAACAAATATAAATAAAGTTCAAATATTATTAAAGACAAGTGAACAGTCAGTAAATAAGAACAAATGAACAAATTACAAACAATAGCACAAATAAATAAATAGAACAAAGATACAGATATAGTTAAAGATGCTTTGGGTTTTTAGATTTATAGGTGTTCAAGTACAGAAATGAAATAATATAATGTAAAATAACATTGCATATTCCTCACTGTATAAATGAATATAGATTAATCATATTCAGTAATGAGCACTGAGTGATTTTCTCTTTTTTATTGGAATAATATTAAAGACACTGACAGCAGCTTGTAAATTAGGCGAGGTCACATTGAACACAATTCATAGGTCTAAAATTTATACACATTTGATTTCTTTCTCAAATGTTTATGTTCATTTAAGACATAACCGACTGTTTTTGAGGATACTTGCCAAGATGGGTATTTTGACATACTTTTGTATTCCACGCTGTCGGGAGTCACTTCAAAGATTCTACATCGGTAGTTCTTTGGTCACTCATTGAACATGACAGAAAGTTGCAGAAGTTAGTCAGGGGAGAGGCAGTGGTGTTGTTTTACAGTGTATTACAATGACAACTCTACAAGCTAAACTTAAGGGGTCGTAATGTAAATATTTAAAAACTTCATCTCATCCAATTGGTTCAGATCATCTTTAGACCATGCTGGCAAAAATTATGGCTTGGTGGTAACACTTTATTTCGATAGTCCACTTTAGACATTCTATTAACAGTAAGTAACTTTGCAACTACATGTAAACTAGCAGTTAGTAGAGTATTAGTAGACTGTCTGCTTAATATCTTCTAACACTTTCTAGTAACTTTGCAACTACATGTAAACTAGCAGTTAGTAGAGTATTAGTAGACTGTCTGCTTAATATCTTCTAACACTTTCTTTGTCAACATTCTTCTAACCCTAAACCTACCCTAACAGTCTACTCTGAGAGTTAGTAGACATGTAGTTGCAAATTAATGAGAATTAGTTGACATGTAGTTGACATGTAGTTACAAAGTTACTTATAGTTAGTAGAATGTCTAAAGTGGACTATCGAAATAAAGTGTAACCAATTATGGAATTCAAGTTGATTAGCCAAACCGTTCTCAAATAACGCGTGAATGGATTCGATGAAAAGCACGCAAAAATGAACGTGAGGCTATATCTCCACAATAGTTTGGTGTATTGAGACCAAACTTGGGGTTTGTTATAATAATCATGACCTGAAGCTACCTGCACAGTTTTGGCGCAGCGCCACCTAGTGGTCAGGAGATATGAAAAATGGCTATATAACTTCTGAATGTTTTGGCCAAAAATGACAAAACTTGTCTCTTTAGGTTTGGCGCAGCATGGCGAGTCGAACCATTTCCAATCGTGTCAGCCATTTTGGGTGTCAGCCATTTAGAATTTTGTCGTAAAATGCTATATTTTATGAACACATCAGTGAATTGTTACGAAACTCGGTATGTGTCTTCGGCACCATGTTCTGACAATGTTCAAAAAGTGCCACCTTGTGGTCAAAACTTGTAATGAAATTTCCAAAAATGCCAATAACTTTTGTTTTTATTAGCCTATTGTAATGAAACTGGTCTCAATATATTCTTTGGGTCATGCTGAGAACATAGATACCAATTTTGCCACAGTCAGCCGAACTTCCTCTCCGCCATTTTTAATTTATGTTGAAAACCTACTTTTCAAACTCATCCTAGACCGTTGGTTCATTTTTCACCAAATTTAACTCAGATCATGTTCAGACCATGCTTGCAAAAAGTTAAGTATTTCATGTCAATATAAAAAACGGTTATAATTTAACGCATCAACGAATTTTCTGCAGTGATGCCAAACTACATATGAGGCTGTATCTCTGCAAAGCTTTGCCATATTGACACCAGACTTTGCATGTGCCATTGTCACCTCACACTGACCTCGCCATCACTTTGGTAACAGTGCCACCTATTGATCAAAAGTGATAAACCATTCATTAACCACTAATGATGAAATTTCCAAAACATGCTAATACAGTAACTTTTGATTACATTAACCTATTTTTGAACTTTTTTGAACTCCTCCTAGGCCGTTTGTCTGATTTTCACCAAATTCGAGTCAGATCATCTTCAGACTGTGCTGACAAAAATATTTTGTGCCCATAGACAAAACTGTTTTTGAATAGTGCCGCAACAAAGTTGAGGCACAATGCCCAACTGTATTTGAGGCTCTATCTCTGCAAACCTTTGACATATTGACACCAAACTTTGTGTGTGCCATTGTCACCTCACACAGAAAATAACCACATCGATTTTATAACAGTGCCACCTATTTGTCAAAAGTGATAACTAAAATGAAAATTTTGACTAAAATCATCCTAAAATGGCTTTAATTATTCATTGTTGCAGTTGGTCTGACGCTCCATGCCATGCTTGGCTCCTCATTTTGCCTCTGTTGTGCTTGGCCTCTTAATCGCTGCTTGCAGCTATGTTTCACATTGAAATTTGGCCACATTTAAAAAAATATATTGTGAACATCCATACAAAAAATGGCAAATTGGTAAGGTGTATTTGTCCATTAAAGGGCAAGAAGACACACTTAAATAAATAAATAAGCAAAGCTGTGATTTGGGGGCCCCTAGCAGCCTCAGTCCATATGCCTAGCATACTCTGTATCACTCATAATGGTGCCCCTGACTTCAGGGTGCAATTGTATAATTTTTAATAGTACTTTTATTTTTTCAGTATAAATTCCTTAAAATAGCTAATACGAATTATTTTACATTAATAATCATGTTTAAAGTGGAAATTGTTGAAATTAGTATTAAATGTGTATATTAGTTCAAGTTCCAGTGTGTAATATCCATGCAAATTAGCGAGAACAAACAGAATTGGAAAAATAATAGCTTTTGAATAATGACATTTGTTGCAGATGCCACAGAGCTACAGTGTTTCCACTTTTTGAGAAAATAAGCTTATGAATGGTTTAGTTAAACTTGTATTTTAAATTGTTTGTCTATTATTATTGCATATTATTTTTCACTGGGATAGGTGATTTTTAACATTGAAAAAAAACATACACTCCATTTATAGCTACCATATCCTTTGGTAAATATGGTGTGTGTTATTGTGATCTGCAATTACATTTACATTTACATTTTACATTTAGACATTTAGCAGACGCTTTTATCCAAAGCGACTTACAATTGGGGGATA
>NW_015664459.1:2553926-2573101 GCF_001515625.1 Sinocyclocheilus rhinocerous
GCATTTAACATCCTAACATTCTTCTGAGTACCCCCACTTAGACCGCAGTCACACCTTTTCCATTAAGGGACAATATTTGCCCCCTAAAATTGATTTACATGTGCATTTTTACTCTTATAGAGGCAAAGTTTTTCTAGCCTTATTAATTGTATGTCATGTTTTATGTCATATTCTTCACATTTCATTAAGTGTATTATTAATATAATAAATAAAGCAATAAAGGCAAAACGAAGTTATACTTGTAGATTCAAAACTAAAATCGCCAGTAGGTGGCGGCAAGTCACTGTCTAATGAGCAAGGCGAAGCATTCATTAATTCAGTAACGACTCAGATAGCAAACTAACATAGAATCAACGTAGAATCGATGTTTCTCGTGGTGTCAAAACGACGTTGATCTCCGACGTCGATCCAGCATCGTTTTGCTCATCGGGGTAACGTTGATCCAACGTCAGGCACGCCATTCAAAACTAACGGAAAATCGACGCAATTGGTTCACTTACCTAACGTTGAATCGACGTTGATTTTCAGTTGGTTGAAACGACATGTTTTTTCAATGTATGCTTCAGACACGGGTCACGACGAGGCGTTCCCCATAGCGACCCCTAGAGGACGCAGTGTATCGTTTCCTATTTAGGGAACCATGGTTACATAAGTAACCTGAGACGTTAGCTTAACATAGTTCACATAGCAGGCTTTTAAACAAATTATATAATAAAAAGAAAACAGATAGAATAGAAAAAGAATAGAGCAAGCTAGTGTTAGAGGCCTTTTTTGCTTTTGTTAATTGTATAATAAATAAAAAGAAAACAAATAGATCGAATACAAAAAGATTAGAGAAGCAATTGTTAGGTTTTTTTTTTTAAAGAAAACAAGCAGTTAGTAAATAAATAGAGTGCAAGTCTAAAAGGGGCAAGGTTTTTTATATAAAGAATAGAATTAGAATAGTACGGAGCCTCTAAAGGGACATGGTGGTGGAAAAAAATCAGATTGAGTGTAAAAATTTGGGGTGGGAGGAAAAAAATATTTGTCAGATTTTTTGCGTTCTCTCGCAAAACTTTTGCGTTCCCTCGAGAAACGTTGCGTTCCCTCGCAAAACTTTTGCGTTTCCCTCCCATAAAGAAAACGCGGCTTAATGAAGACGGTGATAAAAAAAAGACCAAATATGCTATAGAACTTATTAAAAATATATTCTGTGTACATGCAAGCAGATGAGCCCATATGAGCTGAACTGCATGATAAGCGTTTTCTTCCCCATAGAAAACCGCGCTTAACGTGGCTTAATATAAGAAGACAGTGATATAAAAAGCCCAAATTTTATATTTTATTAAAAATATACTACAGACAATCAATGCAGTAATCCATTAAGCCAGTGGTTCTCAAACCTTTTACAATGGCTTACCCCCTAGGGCATTTAGCCTAACATTCTTCTGAGTACCCCCACTTAGACCGCAGTCACACCTTTTCCATTAAGGGACAATATTTGCCCCCTAAAATTGATTTACATGTGCATTTTTACTGTTATAGAGGCAAAGTTTTTCTAGCCTTATTAATTGTATGTCATGTTTTATGTCATATTCTTCACATTTCATTAAGTGTATTATTAATATAATAAAGCAATAAATTATGGCAAAACGAAGTTATACTTGTAGATTCAAAACTAAAATCGCCAGTAGGTGGCGGCAAGTCACTGTCTAATGAGCAAGGCCCAATTGTAAGTGACGGACTATTTTATGTTTCAGTGATTTGATCGCGCCGGCGCCTCATGCGCACATATTCATTGCAAACGGCCTGTTCATTATTAAAATAAAACATAGAATCACCAATACAGATAAAATGTTACACAGTCAATTTAAATAATCTGTATTATAGTCTGTGCCGTACAGCGTGAGCCCCGGTCCACTCCAGTGCGGCACATTTTTGTTCATTATGATTTTTTTTCCCTTCGATATTGGAACGTACAAAGCCCAGTTAATTTAATAAATAATGGTTTAGCTTCAAATACATTGTGAATATGGAAACATTTGGATTTGAGCTGAATGAGAGCGGTACGTGAGCCCATACTTTCAGTTTCGCTTTAATTTTTTTTTACATTTCTTTGTTTATAGCTATTCTGGGCTTGTCTGCTTTCCTGTGCATAATATGCTATATTTTATTAATAAACTGTGTACCATATTTTGGTTTTAGCCTATACCGTCTTCGTCCATTAGCCTCCCTTAAGTGTTTTCTATAGCCTAACGGTTTTAAATGGGGGAGAAACATTGCATTATGGCTATCTGCTTTACTGATAGTAAAGCTATTAATGAGGTCATTAATATTACAATTGTTATTAGTATTAATAGTATTTATTAGGCCTAATACCGAATTGGGCCTCCAGTGTCAGTGTTATATAGCCTACATTAAGCCACATTTTAGAATGTCCCAAAACCGTGCCTTAAGCTATAAGCAAAGCTGACTGTATTTGAACTTGAGTCCAAGTTTAAAATAAAACTCTATGAACCGCTCCATTATGAACGTATGAGCTGTATTTTTTTCCACCACCATGTCCCTTTAGGGGCTCCGTACTCAGCTGCTCGGACTGAGTTGGGTAGGTCATTCTACCAGGAGGGAACATTTAATTTAAAAGTCCGTGACTGTGAAAAGTGATTTTGTGCTTCTTTGGGATGTCACAATAAAGTGACGTTCATTTGCTTACGGTCTGTAAGCTTCAAGAGGGCACATAAGTCTGAAGTAATGAATTTAGGTAAAGGGGTGCAGAGCCAGTGGTGGTTTTGTAGTGCAAGCAGAGTGTGGAAGTCTGCAGCCTGATACCTGGTAGCATGAATAATAATGACATTTTATAGGCTTAAATGCCTTCCATTTATCAGCAATCATACTAAGAGAGAGAGGGAGAAAAAAATAAATTTTTACTCTGTTTGCTATTGAAAGTTCCATAAAGTGCTGCACCTTTAGATTGGTTTGGCTTGATTATTGCTGGTTGCTGAGGTTTGTGCCATTTACGGATCTCTGAATCCCCCGTCATTGCTGCTTTTTAGTCGTGCAACTCACCTGGCTCACAGCCTTTAATTACCATCATCATCACTTTGAAATGTACCGCCAGGCCTGTCATGTGCTAGTCCTGAGAAAATTGCTTTAGCTCAGTGTGCTAATTAAAATGTGATTCGTGATGAGCGGTTTGGTGCTGCATGTTTAATTCCTTACTTTTTAAATGAAATTATCCAGAAAATCCACCCACGTTTGATTAGTTTTGGGAAATGTTTGCTTGTAATTATTTTACCATAGTGGAGTTCACTAAAGGACACTTCATGATTATTAGCTGGGGTGCAATGATTTTATTTCTAAAAATAATTATGCCACCATGTTATGTGCAAACTTTTTCTAGGTGAAAAAATGGGAATGCCTGCTGTTTGGGAACGCAGCCGTGTAAGACAGTTCTGAGAGGCAATACAGAAATGCTTTGACGACAGTCTTTGCTCAGGCATTTGCTTCAGAATGACCATAACATACAATGAGATCAGTCCGCTGGTTAGTCAAGTTATGCTGTCTCATCGCACACGTCACGTGACTTTTTTGATGTGCATGGACAAATTTATTCAGTAAATGTCTTTTCATCTCCCATTTTTTCTCCCAACTTTTTTTGCTTAATTCAAAAACCATCTCAAGCAAGTGTAAACGCTTTTTTTGTGAATTAAGGGATTTTGTTTTTTTAAATTTGACATTTCCATCACTAGTTTCTCATGCAATACTTAAAAATGCACATAAAAACAGGGTGATGGAAATATAGCTAGTGATCCAATTATTGATAATAAGAAAAGAAATGGTCAACTGAGGCACATACCATTCCACCTGGTATTAAAGGGGTCATGAATTGCCTTTGTTTTTTATTTTGTACTGTTCTCTAAAGTCCACTTATATTGTTATCAAGATGTTTACATCAAAAAACATAATTTAGAAGTAATAGGCTATTTTCTGTCCTGTTTTTAACCCCCCTCATCAGAACGCTCTGTTTGAATAGGCGTGGCGGATTGTAGACTCGGAGATTCAGAAGTAAAAACCCACTGCTATGATTGGCTAATAGTTGTGTATGTTTGACAGCGTACATTCCTCATAGATAGACGCTGCTGTGATTTAGGTCAATCTTTATTGTTTGGTTTCTGCTGTGCTTTCGCCTCTCTTATAAACACTGCATGCGCGCATTGGTGGGCGGGGCTAAACAGGCAGCGATGCTGAAGCATGCGTTCAGCTTCTTTTGCGGAGGCGGTGCTTATCCACACTATTACATCATAGAGTAATACATTCCAAAAGCTGTCTTTTTGGTAGACTTCCTTCAGTATAAGCTGTTTTAGACTAACAACAAAGTTTTGAGTTCTGAAACTTACAGGATTTTTTTTATAGTACAATGTACAATAGGATTTGTTTATAGTACAATATAGTACAGTATAGTATGTCAAAGGATCAAGGGAATTTTGGTTTCTCAGTTCATGACCACTTTAAAATAAGTTTCAAATTCCTCAAGACACTTTTGTAACAATCTACATTTCTTCCGTGTTAGCACTGAGTCTGGTGCAAGAATACTATTGACTAAAAATCATGTTAGGCAGATTATTGGCAATTGGGAAAGGAAGCTAATGAATAGGATAAAGCAGCTGTAATTTAAACTGTAATCTGCATGTTTTGGTACAACACAGTAAAGTTGTTTTTGGTCCATTTTCTAACAAAACGTCCCACAGTGATTACATGCTAGGTCAGTGGGCGGCGAGTAGGCAGTTTTTTTGTGAATGTTCGAACTCATTGGACCATATGAGTGTCTACACTATGAAAGCAAACAGGTTGAATTTTTTTCCCTAAACTACATCTGGAAGTGGTCAAAATTGGACACGTTTAAAACATTTTAGACCCATTTACACCTGGAGTTAGTGTTTTGTACTTGTGATCGGATTAAGAAAAATGCATCTTGTACCAGCTGTAAATAGGACCTAGGTGATTTCTCACTGTCTTTCACAGCCAGGTGTATTATTCCACCTGTCACAAAGACAGTTGGATATAGGTGTGTTCTTGACTAATATATTTTTTAGTCATGAAGCTACTTTATACAGTATAACAAGAGTTATATGAGTATCACCATGTAACAGGTGTAAACTATTTCTACACCCACACACTGTCCGGTCTGAGGAATACTGCACACAAAAAATGCAAGAACTGAATAATATTGGCTATGTGAGGCTACCTCATCTTCACTTTGTCCTCATTATTTAATCATTTGGTTGGTTGACACTGGGTTTGATCCTGGCTCCTGGCTTTTCACAGTCAATACTTGACATCAACAGTATTCTGAAAAGGCTCTCCTTTATTAGCAACACTTTGTTTCAGTTTGTTTGTAGGCGCTGGATTGTGAATTAATCAGATACTTAAACAGCTGCCAAAGACCTGGTTGTTTTGGCTCAGACTGTCATAGTGTCAGCTGGAGTGTCTCACAGTCTTTTGTGATACTAAGGGACGTTTCACTGATTTTCCATTCTGAGTGTGGACTTTCCCACTGTAGATTTGTAAATCATGACATCCCAAAGGGCTATTAATAGTATTGTTTTTTCCTTTGGCCTCAGATAATAACCTCTTTTTGCAAGGCATGCTGCAGCTCCAATCCCCTCACTCCTGACAGTGTTTTGGTTGTTGAGAGAGGTCTTGCGTAACTGTTTGGAATGATTTATTTTGGCGTTGTCCAAATAGATCACAAGTGGATTTTCATGCCACTTCAACTGAAGTGAGCTGTTACCTACTTGCAAAGTTTAATGCTGTTGTATAACAAATTAACCCCGTGTTGCTGTACATCTTAAAGCATTGTGTTAACATACAGTAAGCAGTATTCTAAGCAAATGTAAATGTACAGTATTTCTCAGAGGTCTCAAAGGCTCAATGTTTCAATGTGTTTCCATGAAGTCCCCAAATATTTCCCAGTTTTCCCAGATTTATTCCCACAACATCTCAGGAAAAAAATATAATAAATGAGACAATTGTTGAATACAGTGAGAGTATAACGCTCTAAAAATTCATGTGTAAAACATGGTTTAGATTGTTTGTTCCTGGAAGAATTCTATAGAGAAAGTTTGAGTTCATACTGAAATTTATGATGCATGCTTTCTGTTAAATCTCATTGACATCAAAGACATTAAAGTTTTGTGTTTCTTTCCTATAGGTTGTTCTGTCTATATACAAGCATTTTAACACCCACTTTAACACCTTATTTTAAGGTGATAGGTAATGCCAGACAAAAATAAAAATAGTTTCAGCAGCAGAGCAAATTATTAATATTTTGATGGAAGTTTGGAAAGGCATGCATATTTTCCTATGAATTAACCTAATGACATTGAGGAACTTATATTTAAGTAAATAAACCAAGTGTTAGTTCATGTTAAAGGTTGGAGAAAATCCCTGACTGAAAAATTCCTGACT
Organism: Sinocyclocheilus rhinocerous; assembly: GCF_001515625.1. Lineage (NCBI taxonomy): Eukaryota > Metazoa > Chordata > Actinopteri > Cypriniformes > Cyprinidae > Sinocyclocheilus > Sinocyclocheilus rhinocerous. The sequence continues at coordinate 2,560,374 of NW_015664459.1, forward strand.
GAAAAATAGATTTTGTGGGATTTAGTTGCCACGAGAACAGCCTCATGTCTTCTGAGTTTTCATTGCCTACTGGCTGCTCATTTGGTTTGAGTACTGAATGAGTGACCAAAAATAAACACAAACTACATTTCCTGTATCACTCAGGCTCCTCAACATTGTTTAAAACTGCTCTTACAGGATGTTGGGGAGGTGGGGTAAGTTCAGACCGGATTAATGAGCCCTCTCCCAGCCGAAGGCCACTGTGTGTCACGGGATTTGGTCTGCTGCTCTGTCTGGAATAAATCATGTAAATACAGGAAGCGTGCATGTATGTGTGTGTGTGTGTGTGTGTGAGTGTGTGTGTGTGTGTGTGTGTGTGTGTTTGTGTGCGTGTCCGTGTTTGTGATTGAATGTGCAAGTCTTTCATTATCTCTCACACACTGTGCTTTTCAATGATTGAGTTGTAATTAGAGGTTAATGCTCATTCATGATTATGAATACTTAATAACACTCTGATTATATCTGAAAAAAATAATTAAAAGCCATAATTAAAATATTGTTTAGTTGAAAATATTGGACAGCATGATTGTATGGTACAGTTAAGCTCTCGTCCATGCAGAGACCCTCGGAGTAAGAGGGAGAAGATTAATACTTTTATTCAGCAAGGACACATCAAATTGATCAAAACTCAAAGTAAAAGACATTTATATTTATACAAAAGATTTTCAACTTAATTGTGTTTGAACTTTCGGTTCATCAAGGGAAAAAATATATCATGGTTTTCACAATATTAAACATTTCAACACTGATAATAATATGAGGTATAACTTTAATTGCTGCTGAAAGTGTAGGTTTGCCATCACATAAATAAATTACATCATTTTAAAGTCTATAAACAGTTATTATAAATTGTAATAATATCTTACAATATAATAATTTTTAATTGTTTATTTTATTTTATTTTCATTGTATTTTTAATACTTGCAGTCTTGATGAGCATAACAGATTTTGTGACTTTCAAAATTTGGCCCTAAGCAAAATAAGTATTTTAATACTGCTTATATTATTAGAAAATTAACAATAGTGATCACAGTGTTAAAGTAAATCATTATCATGCATCCCTAAACCTTTTTAACCCTGTCCAATAACTTTGCACATCATGTAACATTTAAGAACTACTGTACCTCTTTCAAAATAGGACCCCATATATTTTAACTGATTGGATAGCTATTCAGTCATGAAAAGACAATTTGTAAATGCACATTTGCTTCTGGTGACTTGGGCCACATATATAATCATAACTGACCCAAAGCAGAATTATATCATCATCAGAGTCGTGGCCAAAAGTTTTGGCAGTGACATAAATTGTGTTTTGCAAAGTTTGCAGTTTAAGCTGTTGTGGTGTTCCTTCACATTGTTTCTAGATTATTGTGTAGAGTGATCAGATGCATTTTAAATAATTGCTAAAAGCTTCATTGGCCAAAAAAAACTAACTTTTTACAAAAAAACAAAATTCACTGTTTTTTGATCCTGACCAAAATGACCAGCTAACATTAATTGACTAATCATATCAGCAGCACATGTGAAAGTGTGGATGAGTACTAGTCAGGTTAATCACTATCATACAAAATTAGATTGTAAGAGCAGACTAGCTATAAAAGGAGGGAAGAAGCGCTTCCAATCATTGTGTTCTTGTTAGCAATGATTACCTCCAAAGAAACACGTGCAGCCATCATCAATTTGCATCAAAATGGCCTCACATGCAAGGAAATTGCTACAAAGAATATTGCACCTGAAAGAACCATTTACCGGATCATCAAGAACTTAAGTTATTTTCTCTGCTGAAGCTCCCTTTCGACTGTTTGAGACATCTGGAAAATCGATTGTTCGGAGAAGAAAAGGTGAACGCTACCATGAGTCCTGTGTTGTGCCAACAGTGAAGCATCCTGAGACCATCCATGTGTGGGGTTGCTTTTCAACCAAGGTAGTGGGCTCTCTCATAATTCCGTCCAAAAACACTGCCATGAATAAAGAATGAATGATCCATGAGCAATTTGGTGATGATCCGATTTTCCAGCATGATGGAGCACCATGTCACAAAGCAAGAGTGATAAAGAAGTGGCTTGAAGATTGGCATTACATTGAGCAAGAGCGACTTCTTCCAACGATTCATGAGCAATTTGGTGATGATCCATGCATTTTCCAGCATGATGAAGCACCATGTCACAAAGCGAGTGTGATGAAGAAGTGATTCGAAGATCATTACACTGAAATTTTGGATCCGTGGCCAGGCAACTCCCCGTATCTCAATCCCATAGAGAACCTGTGGTCAGTCCTCAAAAGGCGAGTGGACAAGCAGAAGCCCACAAATTGTGATCAACTCCGAGAACTAATAAGGCAAGAATGGATCGCCATCAGTCAGGATTTGGCTCAGAAGCTAATATCCATCATGCCAGAGCGAATTGCAGAGGTTATGAAGAACAGGGGTCAACACTGTAAATACTGACTCATTATATTTTTTGACAATAAAAGCCTTTAAAACTTATGATATGCTTATCATTGTTTTTCAGTATACCATGTGGGAAAATGATCTACAATGAAACATGTGGAAAAATTATCTACAAATACTGAAGCAGCAAACTTTGCAAAACACAACATTTATGTCACTGCCAAAACTTTTGGCCATGACTGTACAGTAGTTTGGGAGCACCAAAAAGCATTTGGGAGCATTTGCATCATCACGGCAGCAAACTCTTACTGTATATTTGCATACATTTATGAGGCTAGGCGTAATAGGGTAATGTACGTCCAATGACATTGCAATTTCATCGATCAAGATGCTTACTGTACGATGAAGTGACTCATAAAATTAAACGTCATTAGGCTCTAATTCATCCTCTTTTTGTAATAAAACATTACTGTTCTTTCTAGTTAATGGTCAGTCCATTCATTCTCTGATTTTTAGTAGCAGCCTCACATGGCACTGGCACTCACATTTACTGTCAATATGGTAAGTGTGCTGTGAATCACACATAACCAGTGACTGAATGAACTCTGAATGACAGGGTCATGGATGAGCAGACTGTGCACCATGTGTTGTGGGCTTTAACTTTCTTTGAGCTGACAGGACATGACAGCTTTCACAGGCTGGTAATGAGGTGTTTGTGAGCAGAGAAAAAGCAAAAACTAAGGCATGTAGTGAAAATGCTTTGCAGGTATATTAGAACCTAACCTTTTATTTTACTGCACAAACTACTATTTATGAACTGCTTCATGTGAGATGCAGAATATGCACTGAATTACACACTGAAGGTCTTACAGGCAGAAAATGATTGCATGCTTGTAATAAATGTTCTTTTCTGAAGCAGCTGGTGAATTATGTAGTGCTCCGAAAAATTAAAGCTTGAAAAACTGTGCACAGTCCCAGTCTACTCTGAAAAAAATGGTGTAGAAACAGATTGGTACCACTTTCTATGAAGCCTGCATTTGTAATGCATTTTCATGGTATTCTTAATGCATTATAATGCATGCATAATGCTTTATAAACAACCTTATGATATGTTGCATCATTGATAAATAATCATTACAATACATTATGTGTGGTTATAACTTTTAAGAGCATGATGCATTATAACACCACCTGCATTTATAATGCATCTTAAAGGTATTCTTAATGCATTATAATGCAGGCATAATGCCTTGTAAAAAACAAGTGTGTTATAACCCATTCAAGATTTTAAATGGCTGTTTAAAAGCAGACTTGATGCCAACACTTCAAGCTTCCATTTGTTAACTATATGTAATGCATTAACTAACAATGAACAATACATTTGTTACAGTATTTATTGTTAACATTAATAAAACTACAGCTGTTCATTGTTAGTCCATGCTAGCTCAGGTCCATTAAATGACATTAATAGATACAACTTTGATTTTAAGAATGTATTAGTAAATATTAGAATCAGCATTAACTAAGATTAATAAATGCTGTAGAAGTATTTTTCATTGTTAGTTCATGTTAACAAATGGAACCTTATTGTAAAGTGCTACTGACTTTTGTTACTTTACTTAAAGCAGACAAAGACCACTTCTTATAAATATAAATACTCGTGACATATGTGCATTCACATTTTAAAAAGAAATCCCTTATGTGCATAGGAACAAGCTATCAGTGTGTGTTTTGTGAGAAGTCTATGTTGTTTATACATGAGGCTTTTGGAGATTTCTGATAAAGTAGAAAAGTAATTGGGACATGGTCACACAGCGTCACTCGTCCCACTACGTGCCTGTCTAACAATGAACAATACATTTGTTACAGTATTTATTGTTAACATTAGTTAATAAAACTACATCTGTTCATTGTTAGTCCATGTTAGCTCAGGTCCATTAAATAACATTAATAGATACAACTTTGATTTTAAGAATGTATTAGTAAATATTAGAATCAGCATTAACTAAGATTAATAAATGCTGTAGAAGTATTTTTCATTGTTAGTTCATGTTAACAAATGGAACCTTATTGTAAAGTGCTACTGACTTTTGTTACTTTACTTAAAGCAGACAAAGACCACTTCTTATAAATATAAATACTCGTGACATATGTGCATTCACATTTTAAAAAGAAATCCCTTATGTGCATAGGAACAAGCTTTCAGTGTGTGTTTTGTGAGAAGTCTATGTTGTTTATACATGAGGCTTTTGGAGATTTCTGATAAAGTAGAAAAGTAATTGGGACATGGTCACACAGCGTCACTCGTCCCACTACGTGCCTGTGAACAGAGTGGCAGTGTGGGAAGGAAAGGGTCTGCTGTGGTTTTGGTGAGGGGGTGCAGCGTGTGATCCCACTGCAGCTGGGGCCCCTGACCCTACTGATGTCAACACACTGTGTGATCTAGCAGCATGAGGAGATGGTGTCGTGCTAAGACGTGTATGGCTCCTTCTGTTGGAGGTCTACCCGGTGGAAATGCCCTGAAAATTCATTTAGTAGGGCTGTCTGCAACACTTTGCTTCTGTAAATTTGTGTTGTAAACCCTTCTTTGTTTTTGGTCTTTGCTCTAAGGGCTTTTGGGCTTATCAGTATTTCAGACAAGGCTAAATATGAGGCATTTAGAGTATGCTTTTAATCAGCCTTTTACTGGCACACATGATGTAAATGGTATTCAGAGAGAAAATATTTCTCGTCTTGCTGAATGCTTTAAAAAACATGCCCAACAAAGGTAAAACTGGTAACACCAGAGATATTTTGTGGCTAACGTGGCAAAATATGGCATTTTTATATTCCAAGCAATATTTAATCTTTTATGTTTTGAATAAATTCTCATTTCAAATATATATATATTTTTTCATAAATAAATATAAAGGCTTAAACATAACAGCTGTTTTGAGACTTTGTGAGGTACAGACACTGTATTTCTAGATCAATATAAAGAATTGCCCGGTGGTTTTCTTCACAGACTCTAAGCATAGCAGGACAATTCAAAACAGGACTGAGGTTCCTTTCAGGACTTGCTGTTGGAGTCCTTGTTATGGAAACGCTTGAAAAACAGGAGTGTACATAATGTGTAAAGGATTTGTCAGTGTGCTGGACCTCCAGTGCTCAAGGGATCCAAATCCATCAGCATGCTCACCCTCGTCCCCCCACCCAGAATTTTGTGGGGTTTTTGGAACAAAATCGTAGAAAATGACTAAACAAAATATGCTTTGTAGCCTAATGTTACTGGAGAGTGTGAATTTTCATATGTATCTTCAGAAAAAAAAAGAAACAAATAATCTATGCACATTTGCTTTAAAAGATTCAGAAATTAAAATGCTGGTCAAAAGAACTAGGTAATGCAACATTTTTTTTATTTTTTTTTTAGTATTATTTTTTTACTGCTTCAAATTCTGACCAAACTTTCATGATGTGGCACTGGCAGTTCATTATAGATAACCAAGATAAAAATAATTATATTTAAATCTGACAGTCTGTGATGTCTGAAATTAATATGACTACACTTAATGACCAGTGTTCTAAATTGCTCTGCTTGACAATATTTCTTAATATTATTCCTTTTTTTACCTGTTGAGTAAACAAAGGACAAATGATTTTCTCCTAATGACATTTTGGCTTGTGTATTTTAGATCAACTGACATTTTTGTATTAATAATGAACCCTTTTCACTTTTCAGACCGTGATGACATGTTTAAATATATGTATCAATGTTTTCAAATTTACAATTTAAATAAATGTAATATACATTTATAACACTATACTTTGTTTTATTACCATGGCATTAAATTACAAATAAAAAAAATTGGTTATTGTTGTTGCATGAGTGTTTCTAGTATAACAGCTGAGGGAGTGATGGCAAATTTGACATCTTCATCTTTTGGAAAGTCATAAAAATGCTATAGTGGATTTTTTTCACCCCCTTTTGCTATTGGGTCAAATGGGAAAGCAAAAATTTAATTTGTTGTAGTTTCTGTTAACCATTGATGTTGTTAACTAATGATGACTTCCACTTCTGAGAACCCCGGACGTGAGAAAAGCATCCTTATTGAAAATGACCCTTAATTATGTTTTGTTGTGCAGCCATTATACTTTTCATGTTTTATGCTATATATGTAGTCAACTTGATTTTATTTCAGGCATTCACAGGATCGGTGATGAGTGTGATTTGTTATCGCAGAGGTGTCTGTGTTGCTGTAATGTGTTGCCTGGCTTGAGGGCAAATGTGTGAATGCACTAGTGCATGTATCTCGCGCAGGTGGTGAAGCAGTCTCACCCCTCTAGAGCTGTCCTAACGGCAGTCTCTCATGTTTGTTCTCTGTCTGTGTCTTTCAGGTCAGTTGTGTTTACGGGACCATTTGACATTACGCTTCTGTCAGACCCTCCAGTGGCTCGGGCGATGTCAAGTGCCTTCAGTCCATGCAAAGTGCTGCAAGACCTGCGGGCTGCCATCACGGGGCAATGATCGCATTGCAAGTCGCTGAGATGCAGGGGAATTGCAGAATGAATGTTGTAAGCCATGGAACAAAAGATTACACAAATACTCAAAGCAGCTATCCATTGTTGGACAGACTGGTCTGGTCTGGTCAAGCTGTTGCCATTGACCAACAGTTTATCAGGGAGCTACTTTGTCCCTACATCCTTTAACACATACAGTAAGAGGTGCTTATTTCCGTCCATCATCTCAGATAAGTGGTAGTAAAACAGTTAAGTGGACCATCTTGCCATCTCACTATAGACTGATGCAGGGATGGTGTATTTTTAGCATGTAGAGTTAGCATTTAAGCTCTTCTGGTTCTATCGTCCTGAAGTCAATGGGTTTATTGAATGTTTTTTTGGTAAATTCCTGAAATAAGGTCTGTGGTTCACACAAGCACATGATATTTTCATCTTTTATTTAATGGCATAAATACATCAGTAAAACCCACTTGTGATTTTACTTCTACTTGTCTTGAAAAGGTTGGTTGCTAAGAAGAGGCTAAATGGGACTGCATTACATGTCATCACACCGAACAACAACAAAAAAAACTTATCTACTCACTAACCCGCTTTCAAAACCTTGTCATGTTTATAATTGCGCTCTTCCAAACTGTTCTACTTTCAGGGATTTTTTTAAGGAGTTGTCAGAAGCTCAGTGGTGATTCTGAAGTCATGCGACTGCGAAGTAGTTTTTTTATTGCCTACATAACTTTTACTTCTGACAAAGAGAGAACAAAACATGTAAGAATCAAACATTTATTGGTCACAGAGCTTATTTCCTTCAATAATATAAAAGCAGATGGAAAAATACAACTGCTTTTTTGTCAAGGGTGATGCTAATTTCCAGGTTGACCTACAAAAATACGTCATCACTGCATTGACTACTATAGTAATTAAACGTTCTTTTCTGATTAGCAATTGACAGAACAAATATATTCATAATTTGGCTATTTGAATCATATCTTTTTAACTCTGTCAGGAATTTAGGATTGCAGTTCAACAGTTCGAGTATTTGAACCACAGATAACCACAAAGCTAGAGCGCAATTCCACATAGTTGCAAGGTTGCGGATGTTTCTATTTATTGAAGCTGATGGCAGATCAGATGTAAAACCAGTAATGAAGTACCTGGTGCTGCAACATAAACCGGTGCTAAAGGTAATGAGCGCTAATCAGTCTAGTGTTGGCTGGTACTTGAATTCTATACACACTATTTATAGTACCTTATTTTTATGTCTGTATTACCCTTTGAATTAATAAACATACACAATAATAGTTCAGTGTACCACTTTTCAAAATGTATACAGCATAGAATAGCTTAATGTCTGCTTCATAAAATATAAAGGATTGCTTTATAATGCAGTCATTGTATTCCTCTAGTGTATAATGTGAGATAAAACCGTTAGAGACATCAGTTAAAAAAAAAAACCTCAAGATGTTTGTCAGGTACATGAAATATTACACTAAGTAAATGTTTAGTATGGTTGTTTTTGCCTTTTTATAATACATGATGACCACTAACTGTGCATTCAGTCTTAAGATGCGGTCACATCTGCGACATTTCTGCAAAGTTTCGTGGACAAAAAAGGTTTATTGTTAATAGTGTAATGATGTATGAAGCTCAATTCATACAGAGCAATTAGCAATATGTCACTGAAATTTCACAGACAAAAAAGGTCAGTTTTTTATGTCTATACTATAGATATGAAGCACAGCTAACATAAAAATCACTTTCAAACCAAGCTTTCTCTTGGTTATATTTCTGTTGGTCATCACGGCAACTTCAGTGTACCAACTTGAAAACGAGTGAAATCCATTTAGGGAACAGTTTCGCCTTCATGCAAAACTCCAGATTGTGCAGATTCCCATTTAAATTATTGCATATCTCTATGGAAGCCCATTTCCGCCACTGAATAAAAAATAAAAAAGGTAATTGTGACTTTTTATCTCACAATTCTGACTTTTTTTCTCAGAATTGCGTGATATAAACTCGCAATTGCGAGTTATAAAGTCAGAATTGCGAGATATAAACTCGCAGTTTCGAGAAAAAAAGTCAGAATTGCGAGTTTTTATCTCACAATTATGTGGGGAAAAAAAGTCAGAATTGTGAGATAAAAAGTCGCAATAACCTTTTTTTATTTTTTATTCAGTGGCGGAAACGGGCTTCCATATATCTCCCACGAAAATTAGACAAATATCTACAAATGTCACTGCACCTTGAGTTGTAGCCTATGTTGTATAAACTGTGCTGCATATTCTCTCTAACTAAACCAAAACTAAATTATACGTTTTGCTTTATCACAGTTCAGGTATCATTTGGTTTTATGTGAAAACATTTTTTGATTCTCTGAAAAATGAAAGCCGGTAGCACATTTTCATTACATTTTTTTCTGCATGACACTTACTTTACTTTCATCACTCGTTCATCCAAGGACCATGTGATGTAGCTGCAGTGTTCATCATTTGTTCATGTTATTTTGCTCTAATGATTCAGATAAGAGGCTTGCGCTGCATTACTAACAACTGATCAACATCAAACAGCAAATGCAACATATTTTGTTGCACTGAGACATGTAATTAATTTGTAATAATGTTCATTTCATTAAGTGTTTGTTTAGGCTTGTAATTCTTTGCTTAGCTGATGTTTCAGGACTGTCCTGTATGTAGACATGGGTAATACTTTACCATCAGATCCTTTTAGTTAACATTAGTAAATGCATTAACCAACAACGAGCAATACATTTGTTTCACTATTTATTAATCTTAGTTAATGTTAGTTAATAAAAATACAACTGTTCATTGTTTGTTCATCTTAGCTCAGGTCCATTAAATAATATAGATTTAGATTTTAATAAATGTTGAAATTAACATTAAGATTAATAAATGCTTAAAGTATTTTTCATTGTTAATGTTAACAAATGGAACCTTATTGTAAAGCGTTACCTAGATATTTTCTGGTTTACATATAGGATTTTTTTAAAACATTGATTAATTTTGGGGAACGTATCATTGTCATATTAAATATTGTTCATATTGCACTTCTGTTACACCTTTATGTTTTGTACTTCTTTATTAAATAGTTTTTTTTGTAAAGGAAATTATGTGGGTAACTTTTTAACCCAACACACATACACACACAGACAAAAAAATGCAATTGAAGATGTTGAATAATGTCTTTAGTCTTGAGGCTAGAAAACTAAAAAATAAATAAATACAATTATTAGTCCAAAATAATCTCATTTTATGAGTCAGACTAGAACTGTAAGTGTCTGTGATGCACTATAGCAAACTACAGCGTTTAATCTCATTTTGGACTCATTCCTTTAAAGGTCATGTTGCTTAGCATTTGGACTGTGTTGAGGCTGTTTCACTAAAGTGAACTTTTATCAAATATCAAATGAAATCCGTTATTTGAGCACTGAGTAGGCTATGATTTAAGTATAAATATATAGTTTGAATATAAAAGAGTGAGTTTTCATTTAATCTGTGCCTGGGGATTGTGAGTTACTTAAAAATCCAATTTAGGAAGAAAGTAATGGGATGTTTCAGGGTACATTTTATCATAGGGGACCTCATCTGACCTTTTACACAGCTATTGGTTATTAACTGCTCCTGAATAATTGAAATAGAACCTATATGTGTTGACTCTGGCTGATGGCTGGACACAAGGCAGTAACTGTGAATGCTGTATTTACTTGTTTGCTTTCATATTGTTCAGTTATTTCGTTTGATCAGTGCTTCAGTCCAACTAGCCCATTAAAACCTCTTCAATCTATTAGATCTGATGAAGGACAGTAACGATAGTAATTATGCATGTGATTCCATTCTCTTGTGCCCAAAGTAGCTTATGAAACGAAAAGGTCTGAGCACAAAGCTTTGATTCTTCATTATTAAAAGGCTTGCCAAGAGTTCATGCATTTCCTTGCATTGAATGCCCTTTTAGTCTTCAAAAGAAACATTGAACTGCAGACCATTCTTTCAGAAAGAGAAACAGTGCCTCCCCATGTTTAAATAATCCATTCTGTGTATCCTTATGAGAATTCGTTACCTGTTCATGTTAGTAATTTTAATTGGAAATGTATGTAAAAATAAACCATAAAATGTAAAAGTATATATTTTAAAGAATAATATAGGCAATGGTAGTGTACAACATTGTTTATGAAATTAATGAATTGTACACGACTCAAATGGTCTTGCAAGTGGGGGGACCAAATCTGAGTGTTGGTAAATGAAACAAGTGTTGGTGAAACATTGCATTCTGATGCACAATGGTGTACTGAATTATGGAAATTTTATTTTCAGCACACCATATTATTGAAATTAATATATAGGGTAAAATGCATTAGTTTGTCACGAGCTACACTGGGGGGGATAAAACGGTGGTGGTAAAACAACTTTTGCTCAGAAATTGCTTGTAAATTTCACAAATAATTACAATGAAACTGAAAGTGAACACATTGAATTAAATGTGAATTTTGAAGTAGAAAGATTCAATAGTATTTTCATGTAAACTATTTCATTAATCTTTGTTTTATTTACGTCAAACAATTTACCGTGTATATCTTAGTAACTATAAGGTTTATATCATATTGGATTAGCATTTCACCAACATTAATAGATTTACTGCCAATATAAATGATCAAATTACTCTTGTTATGCCCATTTCTTGTGTGGTAAAAGGAAATTACCGCGTCACTATATAATGTGCCTAAGGAGGTGCACCAATTACTAGAATCAACTGCAAATTGGCAGAACATCATTAAATCCACACCTTATACTTTATAAACATAAATAAATTGTCAATAAATTGTCTTTGCAGCAGTGAAGTACATGGTGCCAACATGCCAAGATCAAAAGAGCTGCTTAGAAGTCTGGGATTTAAAATCCACCATTTCATAAAATCCAGTCAGGCTGATCCACCAAATTCATTTAAGAGCGGAGCACAACATTCTTCAGGAAGTCTTGAAGAACCCCAGGATGGCAACAAGGTGTCTACAAGCAGCTCTCGAGTCTGAGTGTGAATTTCACAAAATTTCTCCTAGTTCATGTAAGAGACATTCCAGCACTTAAGAAACTGTAAGATGTCCCTCCAAAGGGGGCAAAGGGATGTACTTCATCTGTACAAGTGAATTCGGGTATCCATATGACTTGTTGTCACAGAAATTCTCATTTAAAAAAAAAATATTATCAGACTTACAGCAAAGTGTTGGGATGACAACCACCATCACCATGGGTGCTTCTCTTATTATTGCACAACATTAAAGGTGCAGTAGGAGATCTTAGAAAATGTTAACTTTAGCCTGATAGCACTGAAAGCGAACGTCCCACCTCCCTGCAATCGCTGTCCAAAGCCACGCCCCCTGAATGCATATACGCTCACTCACAGACCAGTATACCAGAGACAACATTACTACAATAGGCTACATCAGTGGTTCCCAATTCCAGCCCATGTTCCGAAGTTAAATAAACTTCAACAGATTTCCCCTGCTCAGGGAGTAGGGAGCAATGAACACTGTGTAGGGATCATATCGATCGGAACACAGTTCATGCACGTAGCTCACTTCTAACGAGCTGGTTATCTGAATCGGGTGTGTTAACTAAGCGAGACATGCAAAATACATGCGCGAGGACAGGAATTGGGAACCGCTGGGCTACATCATGTGTCATTCACCAGTGAGAAAACTTTAAAAGTACTACAATACCAGGAAGGAAGATCGGGTTGTTGATGTTTGCCTGCCATCCTCGCTCTGTCTGCACAGCGTGCGTGAACGTGCTGATGACGT
>NW_015664459.1:2573632-2582570 GCF_001515625.1 Sinocyclocheilus rhinocerous
TGCGTGAATGCGCTGATGACGTATCCTGTCTGCGCGAACTGGGTGCGCAGAGGTATGCTAATACAAACTGTACGCTGACAGGCAGGTAGGAAAGCAAATTAAAACTCTCGGACCGAGCGTTTTGATTGGACAAACATTTCTTGGTCCTACGCCTTCCACAGAATATATAAATACAGATAAATACATTTAGACCACTTAACTTAATGCTTGCTATCGGGATGTGAAGAGACTTTCAACCAGCATAACAAAAAATGTTTCTTAAGACAATCACCTATTGCACCTTTAACAGACACAACTTTCTCTTTTCTTTAATGTCTATTAACCATAGTACCTTTAGAAAAAGAAGAGCACCTTAAATTACAAAAATATTTAAGAAACATAAAAATAGAAAAGTTACATGTTTTCTTCAGTTTGATTGTTTACACCAGGGGTGTCAAACTCAGGCCCTGTACACACGAACACGGTTATTTTTAAAACCGCAGCTTTTTCTACGCGGTTTGGCCATTCGTCCACACGCAAACGCAACACCAGGTCACTGAAACCGAACATTTTTGAAAACTCCTGCCAGGGTGAAGATTTTCAAAAAATCCGGTTGCAGTGTTATCGTGTAGACATCGAAACCGGAGTTTTTGGCTTTTGACATCGAAGCCTGCGCTGTTATCTCCGCTTACTGGAGACTTTTTCAGGCTTCTGATTGGCCAACATGGCTTTACGGTTGAGATTATATCGCCACCTGTTGGCTTGGCATGCTCTTGACAGTGCTTCATAGCATGCGTTTGCGTTTTCATGAGGACAGAGATTTTTTTAAAAACAGAGGAAGGAAAAATTCAGTTTATAAAAATACCCGTGTACGTGTGGACATGGCCTCAATTCCTAGAGGGCCGGAGCCTGGCAGAGTTTAGATTCAACCCTAATTAAACACACCTGATCCAACTAATCAAGTCCTTCAGGTTTATTTGAAAACTACATGGCATGTGTGTTGGAGCAGGGTTGGAACAAAACTCTGCAGGGCTCCGGCCCTCCAGGAATTGAGTTTGACACCCCTGGTTTACACCAAGGGTGCCCAACCCTGTTCCTGGAGATCTACCTTCCTGCAGAGTTCAGTTCCAACCCTGATCAAACACACCTGAACCAACTAATTAGGATCTAAAGGAGCACTTGATAATTACAGGTGTGTTTGATCAGGGTTGGAGCTGAACTCTGATAATGCCACAACATGTTGATGTCCTCTACTTTTAATTTAATATATGTGTGTCTGAATGGAGCTATTTATTCTATTTTTCATTTTTCACACACATACAAACACACGCCAGGGGCCACTAAGTGAAAATAGCAGTATTTTTTAGTGACTATAGATTCCATTTATACTATGTTAAAATAGCAGGATATTCTGCTAATTACTTATTGCAAATAGTGGCAATTATCTGCACCTCAGCATTGTAATACATTATAAAACAGTATGCAATAATAACTTGAGTGTAAATTTTAATTTTAATTCAAATTATTAAATGGATGCTATCTTATTTGGACAAAAGCCCTCCCTACACCTACCCTAACCCTACCCTATAATTTATTTTCAACTTTTTGATTATTTCTTTTATTTTTATTAAAAATAAATGCTTTTCTAATGTTATTTGAAATTTGAAAATGGAGAAAAAACCCGGGTCGATCGCGTCAAAAGGAGTATGACACACACTTTACCACCTACGCCACTGAATCTGATGATTGATGACCGTCTTTTGTAATGTTGACTAGCCCAATGATACGTTGGTGGGTGGAGTTAGTGTAAATAGCCTCTGCCAACAAGGCGGGCTATTTGCACTAATGTAATAGACACTCCGATTTTTTTTAAATTCCCAACAGTTAAACAGTTGCCCACAGAAACCCCCACTTCCCGCGCCTATGCACAGAGCACTGTGAGAAGAGGAAGAGTATGTGTAAGTGGATGAAGAGGAAGAGAATGAGGATGAGAAAGAGCAAGGTGTCGAGTGCTGTCAAGGCTGGATCTAGCAGAGACGACGTTGCCTGTGATGTGGACAAAGTCCTCAGGTTGGACTCAACACGAAGTTGTGATGCTGAATCAGAATCAATCTATCACTGACTTTGATTTTGCAGCTGTAGTGTCTAATGAATGATCTGTAGTGTTTATATATTGACTGGCTGTGTGAATGATCTGAAAGTATTGTTTGATTTTGAGTACAGGTGAAACTGTTTTGGACCAATTGTTGTATTTTGGCAGAAAGGTCGGGGGTTTTGTGAATTTAGTATGAAGATTTGGATTTGTGTTTAATGTTGTGAGAAAATGGGTGAAGGTTTCAAGAAATGTCTTTTAGCATTTGCAAAAAAAAAAAAAACAACTGCACTTCAATAGAATGTTTGGGAAGAGAATACTAATTTGGCGGCACTGTGTCTTCACTTTATTTTCATAATATCATGAGCAATCCAGTTCTCTATTCTAGATTAGTGAACAAAACCCACAAAGACCAAGCAAACAAATATAAAGTAATTCTACAAACAAGAGTGTTTTTTAGGACAGACACTTCAAAAAAGGTGTGGTAACTGTGATATAAGTGGAACATTTGACTCCGTCCAGACCATTAAATTACTGTAAAATAATACTTTGTGATGTGGCCTCAGGTGTCAGTGATTCAACAAACCGTCCATTCATTCTTATTATATTGGGATGCTGCAACATTTTGCTGACAAAAGTCCCTAAACAACAGTGGAATGCTGTATATCCCTTGTATTTATTTTTATTTATTTTTTTACTTACTTTGGTGGTATGTAGTGTGCATTTCTGATGATAGTGGGGCTTTTAAAATGTTCATGAAGGTGATCCACATACTCACACATCCTTCAAAACACACAGCAAGCAAAAGCTCAATGAAATTACCTCAAGCAATCCATGTTTAACATTTAAAGGAATTGTTCACCCAAAACTGAAAGCACTCCAAAAATGTACTTGAAAATCTTCAAGGCTTCCCTGGTCAATTAATTGACATTACACAAATCATCCACTGAGTTATTTTTCCTTTTTTATATACACAATTTCAAAAATCATAGATATCTGTCTTTTTTATGTTCTATATTCATGTTGAAGTTTAGTTGCCACAGGCAAATATTGCTGAGGGGGGTGTTATGAATATGACCGCTGACTTTGTGTAGTGAAGGGACTTAGCTAGTTGTCCGGTAACAGTCTTGTTGATGGGTGATGTTCACTAGTATATAAACTTTTCTATATTCAAATATTGGATTGGGATGAGCTGAACTCAAAGCCAGACAAATTATACAGGGCTTCCTTAAGGCTGATAGTCAGTTAGTTTAGTGCCAACCCACAAACTAGTCAGTTTTAAAAGTATGTAGTTTTGTCTCTTCCTATTACTCACACTTGGAATATAGAAGTAATGTGCTTTTGTAGACTACTTTTACAGTAATTTTATGCTCAACATCCCTAGTACCCATTGATTTTTGTTTTAAAGGGGTCTTATGATGTGATTTCAATTTTTCTTTTCTCTTTGGAGTGTTACAAGCTCTTGGTGCATAAAGAAGATCTGTAAAGTTGCAAAGACTAAAGTCTCAAATCCAAAGAGATATTCTTTATAAAAGTTCAGAGTCAGCCACACCTACCTAAAACGGCTCGTTCTAACACGTTAATCGGATATCCTCTTTTGGAAGGCCAAACAAAATAGTTTCGCTTTCACAATGAAACATACAGCGTCTCCACGACATGGCGGCGGCAACAATACTACAGCGAGAATAAAAGTTACGCCTTCTTTCTTTGCGTGAACATTTGGGCGGCGTTATGCAAATCTTCCCACATCGTGACGTAGACATGTGGGGGCGTGTTAGAACGAGCCGTTTTAGGTAGGCGTGGTTAACTCTTAACTTTTATAAAGAATATCTCTTTGGATTTTAGACTTTAGTCTTTGCAACTTTACAGATCTTCTTTATGCACAAAGAGCTTGTAACACTCCAAAGAGAAAGGAAAAATTGAAATTGCATCATATAAAGACAAATCTCTATATTCTATATACAATAAAAGAAAATAATATAGGGACTTGGAGCAATATGATGAGGGTGTGTAAATGACAACATCAGTTTCAGGTGAACTGTTTCTTTTAGTACGCATCAAAAACAGAAGTATTTGTTCAAAACACATACTGTACCTATTATTTAAACTAGCAGACACTGAAATGTAGTCAAATAAAATAAGGTGCTGAACAAGCTCACAAAATCCCACACCCCCGGCATGAGGACACACCGGAACTGCAAAGGAAATCAAGATACATGATTTCAAATTTTACAGAAATCTAGATAGGTAGACAATAATCATTCAAATCAGAGATTTGCTGATAATATCAACATTTGATTTACCATTAAACTTGGCAGCCATGAGTATTATGGCAAGGTTTTCATTCACACTGCCCACCCTTCAAGTGTCAATCTGAACAAACTGTAGAGCTGAGGCCTGGAGAAACTGCTTAAATATCAACCTGCTGTAGCACTGCAAACAAGCACACAAAGATGTACTGCAGATACTGTATGTATCTGAAAATTAACAAAAAGTGATAGCTAAAAATCCTGTTATCATTTACTTATCCTCATGTCGTTCCAAACTTGTATGACTTTTTTTTATGAAACACAAAAACGATATCTGAAAAATATACTTTTCCCCCATACAATGAACAATAGTTTAGACCCATGCTTCCTTAAAAGTATTGTCTTTTGTGTTCGTCATACAAGTTTGGAATGACATCAAGGTGACTTTTCAGTTTTGTATGAACTCCCTTTAAAACACCACTGACAGATAAAGTAGTAGGTCCTCTTATAATGCAGTGTTCAGCATTTGCACATTTTCTATACAGTATATTCTCACCTGCTCTCCAGTGGCGACTGCAATACCCAAGGGTGCAAGTGCCTAAAACAAAACAAAAAAATCCTCAAAACCTGAATACCGTGGTTTAAAGGGATAGTTCACCCAAAAATGAAAATTCTGTCATTAATTACTCACCCTCATGACTGTCTATATGCAGGGTCAGAAAGCTCTCAGATTTCATCGAAAATATCTTAATTTATGTTCTATATTCAGTGCCTGATGGAACTGGCTGGGAAACAGAAGATTCGGGGCTGGAGGGAAACAGTGTAGACAGAAGGCAAGGGCTGGACGAAGTCAGAGAAGAAGACAGACAGACAGGACTAGAAGGAATAGAGCATAGCGGAAAGAGGGGATCGAATAGTTCCAGCAAATCTCCAGATGACAGCAGCAGCTCACCCTCAGCTGTAGGAATGTGGGCGATGCTATCCTCCATGCCCTCGTACTCCACTAATATTCCCGCAGACTTCGTGTTAGGCTCGGGCTTGGGCTCTGTGGTGTTGAATAGCTCAGTCTCCTTATCTGGCTCTTTAAATGCAGTCAGCTCCAGCTCCGTGTCTGCTGTGGGCTCAGGTATGAAGGTAATTTAATGCCTAAAATATTTGCATACGCAGGGTAAGAGTTGTGGAAGTGTACATAAGACTGTAAGCATAAATTAAATTTGTATGCGCAAGAGAAGCTTTGTAAAGGTGTAAATCGCGTAAATAGGGCACTATTTGAGGGAATAGCCATTTTTAGTGGTGTCCGAAACCATAGTGGACGTTCTCGAGTGCACTCATTCAATCCCACAATGCACTGCAAAAACGAGTGTACAACTGGTGCACACTCAACGGCTAGAGAATGGTGCAGTCTGTCTCCGTCGGGTCTACTCGTTACATTGATGTGTTTCCTGCTGTCCCCAGTATTGATGTACCCAGTGTTCCGTGGATTAAAAGCCTGTTTTCGTTTACTCGTGCCTCCAGCATGCTTCCTAAGTAGCAAAGTGTGACAGAAGACCCAACCTAAAACAGTAACCTCCATGTGTCTACCCTCCATTTTTGTTTCCGTATATTTTCCCTCAGTGTTTTGTTTCCATTGTGTTCTATGGATCCCCTCTCCCGTCCGGAATACCTCCTCCTCCTGCTGGAGCAGGGGGGAGAGATCGCTCAAGGGCCATACCAGACTGTTCCTGGTTATCGCTGCTCTAACCAGCTACCCGGAAGACGCGCTCTGTGCGTTCTACGACGCCAGTTTGAACATCTCGTACAGAGCGCTATCATCCGAAGATAGAATGAGTGGCGAATTTCTCAAGTGAATTTCGCCGCCTTTGTGGAGTGGACACTGGCGAGAAATGGATCTCCGTCCCCTGCCTGTTCCCAGGAGAATCTCACCAGTTCCACTCCCGACCCAGTGCCAAGCCCACCATCTCCCCGATGCGCGGAGCGCATTCCCAAGCCCACCGCTGACAGAGAGCTGGAGCCTGCCGCGACCAACGAGCCATCGCCGCATGGAGCGACAGTGGTGAGGATCGCCACGGAGCCAGAGCCGCTGATGACATCAGTCAAGGTGTGTGAGCCGGCAACAACGCCTGCCACGAGGGAGAAAGTCGCAGACAGTGTGAGCGCGGAGAGGAGCTCTGCCCCCTGCACCGCGACTGAGGGTGAGCTGTGTATGGCGCAACGACTGTGCCACAACGAAGAGGAGAGGGCTCCCATTCCCAAGTTCTGGTCTGAGAGCGCTGAGGCTCACAAATGCGTGCTCTCCTGCCTCCTCCTCTGCTGTCGTCTGGCAGCCCCTCTGCTCGCCCTCAGCCCACCATCTATGCGGTGCGAGCTCCGCGAGACTGCCATCCTCCAGCGTCGCCGTGGCTGAAGTTTTCCTTGACTCCGCCTCCAGCCTCTAATCCCCGGACTCCGCCTCGGACCGTGGACCTGTCGGCTCCACCATGGCTCCTAGCTCCCTCCTCTCCGCCGTGGCCCGGCAGTCCACTAGCTCCGCCAGGCTCCCTCGTCCCTCCGGCTCCACCTTGGTCTGGCGTTGACCATCCTGCGCCTCGGGACTCCACTCCTCTGGCTTTGCCTCGTCCCTTCATCCCTCCGGCTCCGTCAGGCTCCTTCATCCCCTCGGCTCCTCCTCAGTACTCTGTCACTCCGGCTCCACCGCGGCCTCCCGGATCCACACCTTCGCGTCGGTCGCTGGTACCATCTGCTCCACCTAGGACCTCCGGATCCTCCCCGTCGCCCTGGCTCATCGGCTCTCTGTCTCCGCCTTGGGCTCCTCCGCCACCTGCTCTGCCGCCGTTGGGCGGCCTGGAGTCGGCGGCCATTCCTCCTCCATGGATCCTCCCTCTGTCGGCTCCACCGTGGGTCGACATTATGGCTGTGGCCTGGGTCCAGCTGGGCTCCTCTTGCTCCAAGCCCCTCCTGTCTCCTCCCTGGACTCTGTCTGCCGGCCCCCTCCCGGGTGTCCGTCCTCCTCCGGAACCTTCTCCTTAGTTCTGTTGTTCTACGGTGCGAGGACGCACCTTCCGGGAGGGGGGCGATATGTCAGAATTCTGGACTGTGTGTTTTGCCCCTGTTTCTGTTCCTGTGTTTCCTTATTTGGTCCTTCCTGTTTCCATTAGGTTCCCTGATTAGTTCATAATTTGTTTCCAGCTGTGTTTAGTTAATTATCCTCATTTCCCTGTGTACTTAAGTCCTAGTCTGTGCAGTCTGTCTCTGTCGGGTCTACTCATTACGTTGATGTGTTTCCTGCTGTCCCCAGTATTGATGTACCCAGTGTTCCGTGGATTAAAAGCCTGTTTTCATTTACTCGTGCCTCCAGCTTGCTTCCTAAGTAGCAAAGTGTGACAGGCCTAGTATCTGCACTAGTTTAATACATATATAATTTCACCTGTCTACTGATCAGGGACGATTCCATTTTTTTTTTAAACTAAAATTTGGTTCAATAATAATTGAACCAACAGTAACATTTTTTTTTTTTTTTACTTTAACGTTGTAATTTACGGGGATTTTACTGAATATTACTGAAATATTTATTATCTCTAACTTATTGGGAACTTATTCACCATTTATCATCTGTAATACCATTGTGTAACCACTAGATGGCTGTTTAGCTCTATATAAACATGGCTGTGTGTTCCCTAGTGGCTGAGAACGTTGGATTCCCACATAATTAGTTACTTTAATTTGGATATATATTGAGACATCATTAAAGACATATTTTTATCAAAGTTGGGGTTTTTTTGTGTTGATTTGAAGTGTAAGTTTTTGCGTTAGTCAAATCTGGACACAAAGAACGCATTTTGTTGCTCATACTTGCTTCATATAGTAGTTTGATCAGTCACATGAAAGTAATCAGAATCAATACCGAAATTTTAAAATATACAATTGAGTGTTAAATACCATAAACAGAGACATGGTTTGAAAAACTGACAAATTCAGATTTATGTAGCTTTATTGGTTTAGTAAAAAGGTTTTACAAAGTATAGCACTCTGATACTTTAGTGCTGGGCATTGTCACATAACATCATTTTGACTGTAATGTTTAACATTGGCTCAATGGTGTATGCAGATTATATGAAATTTCAATGTAAAGCCAAACCAATCCAATAATGTTAACACCAACTCACAATTCAGTATGAACACATGGGAGTCTAGCCTAATGGTACAAAACTTATAATGTATCATGTTTTAATTAAGTTGTTATATATTTATTTTTAATATATGTGTACATTAAAAGTACCATTCTGGCAGTGAGAATGATCCTGAACTTTTTAATTAAACTGTTGTTTTCGCTTGCAAATCACTGTTCACAAGCTTGCAGTACTTTTGACCATATTTTAGCGAAAACAACGTGCCAAAAGTGCAAGCGCGGAAAAATGGAAGTCAGAAGAATGCAGATCATATTTATTTTGCGTTAGCATGAAGCTGCAGTTTCACAATACATGAATTACACTTACCAGTAACAGTAAAATGCTGCAAATAATTTTTTCTTACGCTTGAATGCAAATCTTATTTTACCTTAATACTCAGGCTTTCGATCTGTGTTGCATGGGGATGATGACTGGCTGTGCTGGCTGTGCTC
>NW_015664459.1:2586797-2606906 GCF_001515625.1 Sinocyclocheilus rhinocerous
GCAAAAAGTTCCCGAAATAAACCGATATGTACAGCTCCGTCTTTCTTTTCTCTGCGCTTAAAATTTTGGCACGATTCTCTCACTCACTGAGTTTTGCAAGCGTGAGGGGGAGGGCGGGTCCACCACCTTCTTGTAGCCAATCAAATGAGGCTTTCGCTGACTCTCTATTTACTCTTATCCCATTGGTTCAACAAACACATCACACGCCAAAACATTAATCTTCATTAAGTTCAGGATCATTCTCGCTGCCAGAACGGTACTTTTAATGTACCACGCACATTTATTTTGCGTTGGCATGAAGCTGCAGTTTCACAATACATGAATTACACTTACCAGTAACAGTAAAATGCTGCAAATAATTTTTTCTTACACTTGAAACGCGATTTAAACCTTTACAAAGCTTCTCTTGTGCATGCAAATTTAATTTACACTTACAGTCTTATGTACACTTCCACAACTCTTACCCTGCGTATGCAAATCTTTTAGGCATTATTTTACCTTAATACTCAGGCTTTCGATCTGTGTTGCATGGGGATGATGACTGGCTGTGCTCTCGGTCAAGCTGCGAGAAGTCTGCGAGGTGGGGCTGGACGCTGATGTTGTCCTCATTGTCATCGTTGACCATGAACGTGGATCCTTTCATCCATAGGGCGTAGTTGATGTAGCTTTTTAAAGTCCAGCAAGGATCTCCCCGGGGCAGGGTGACACAAATGTCGTCATCCAGCCCATAACAAAATCATAGCTGGCGAGATGTCAGGTGTCCAAGAACTTCTCGACATAGTCCTCCAAACATCGGCCACCATGAAAGACAAACGCGGGTGCCCTAGCGTCTTCTGCCTTTCATTTTTGTGAGTTTCGGTCTTCTGTCACGGCGTGTGTGGGGAAAGAGGGCACGACAAGGCGCAATAACAATCTCAAAACACATTTAATGATGCGTAGCAAACAGGGATGCACACAACCATATAGCGACGAGACCAAATGCAAACTAGAGACAAAGAGGGCTTGAAATTCAGCTATGGTCATTCATGTTTAATATAACTTGAAATCTAATGAAAACAGTTACAGTAGCCAGTTCAGTGGTTGTAAATTAAGTGGTTTTTTTAGCTGGAATGGCTTTTAGCAGCCACAGGCATGCCTGGTGGAGTCATCAACAGGGGGTCTGTGATACTTCTGGAGCCAGTAATTGTTGGATCTCAAACAAAGTTTTGGAAAAAAATACTAGAGGTTTTGTTTTATTTATCATCGTTAGTGTGTATATAACATCCAGTATTGAATATTTAATTATGCATTCCCTTATTTTTACATTTAAGTTACCTTCACCATCATCTCAACATTTAATGTAAACTCGAAACTGATATTCCGACTTCGTCGCTACGCTTGTTCTCGGAGTCCATTGAAGTGTTTTTATTTACATATATGACAAGAAACCTTGTTGTGTAGTGTGAGCACGACAGCAATTTAGGTAGTCTTCCAGTCCTATAGTCTGAGCTTGCCCTTAAGGTCAGCCACAAGCAGTGTTGGACAGTAACCAATTACTTAGTAACGCGTTACTGTAATTTGATTACTTTTTTAGTAACCCAGCAAGCAATAGCCGTCATTTCAACATCTCGGTTCAGTATAGACCCGATATAGTCCGGCTATGTGTAACCCACTTCTAGCCCAAATAACCTTGAATTTGGTTTCATGTCGTTTTTTGGCAAAATAACTTGTGAGATGTATGATATTCCATCATGTAAGCAAAGTAACCGCGTTTACAAGGTGTTTGGTTTCATTTCTTTGACATGTTCAATACATAACCTGTGCATAGCCATGATTTAGCTCGTAGTCAGAGCGGCTATCTGTAGCCCACTATAAGTCAAACCTGATTCACTGTAGGTTTTGGCCAGGCAGCGCATAAGATGTTTGATATCCCATCATGTTTGCAGTGTCAATAATATCTACAAAGATATAAGTGTCATTTCATGACATGGTCTATATGTAGCCACGATTTAGCTCTAAATTGGACGGGCTACGAGTAGTCTGCTTTTAGCCCACCTGGCGAAATCCAGGCAATCTGTGGTCTAATTTTAACGGCGTTTGGCTATAGCCCTATACCAGTAACCAGACCAACGATGAGCATAGCCAAAATAGCCTTAAAATTGTTTACATGTAATTTTCGCCCACGCAGCTTCTTATCAAATGCAAGTAAACTTTTGAAACATTTAAATTAGCATTATTTTATTTTTTAATTCTTTTACAGCATTTTTAAATATAGCATTATTTATTATGCCAAAAATAATGCTAATTTAAATGTTTCAACATTCTGCCATGCCAAATCATGCACGCAGCAGCCGCTTTCTTTAGTTAAAAATAACAGTGTTCTGTTAATGTTGATGCTTTAATAACAAATATTTATCGGGAGCGTGTATGCTGGGATTTCATAAATTTCATGGAGAAAAATGTAACGTAACTAGTAATGTAACTAATTACTAATTACTTTTGAAATAAAGTAATCAGAACAGTAACGTGATTACTTTTAAAAGGAGTAATCAGTAAGTTGATTACATTTTCAGAGTAACTTGCCCAACACTGGCCACAAGTTGCTCCCTTCTCTTGCTGTTGTTGCTAAGTGCTATATTGTTTGTTACAATGTGGGTATTTAATTGACAGCAAAACCCTTTTCCTTTCCTTTTTTCCTTTCTTTATAGTTTTCTGTTGTCCATGTAAATTACCTACTCTGACATTAATCTGATATCAGACTGATTCCTTAGCAGAAGTTTTTACTCCACCACCTACACAATGCCAGTTCTATATTGTTGAACCAACATAGTCCAACAGATGTGTGACCAAGTTACTACAGTTTTTGTACAGTTTTTTTTACAGAAGTTATTTTTAACCAAGCTGTCTAAAATCAAATAGAAAATCAGAAAAAATGTGACCATCTGAATCGTGAAGCCATCATTTACTGTAAGCCTAATTTAATTTTGCCCATAAAAGTCTAAAGCAAAAGAGTTTTGCTTGGTTCATAAAATGTCTGAACCCAGTCTGTCCCCAGAAAGTCTGTCCCCATGTGGCCATAGGAGACATTGCTGCCAATTTGGGTGCCTAAGAGCAGGGGAGTTGCTACACTACAGTGGTTGTGGCTGGGATCTTTTGTAGAACTACAAGGCACAAAAACTGAAGCATTAATTTCACCATTCAGCATTAACAGATCTTTTGACTTGATGAAATTGCTCTCACTTTTGAACAGGGTAAGGCAATTGCATTTAGGATCATTTGATCAATAGGCATTTGATCAAATATGCTATGGATGGTACATATTTTGCTTCGAAATGTCTGTAAAGAAAGGAATCAAGTATCACATGTTTATTGGACAAGTGTCTATATGATATATGTTAACAATATATTTACAATAAATGACTTAATTATAACAAAACAAATTGTACACTAATATATACTTCAAATAGTAACATCTAAATTAATTGATTATATAACAGCACTGAATGTACTGAATCTATGTAAATACATTACAACACAATTTAAAAACATTTTTAAAAGTAAAATAAAAAAGGTGCTAATTTGAACTAATTTGAAACTGTTGTGATAGGTTTACTGCACTCTTTGGGATGTCATTATAAGTCAAACTGAGGTGAGCACTAAGAACTACTTAAGTTGCAGTCTTTATATTATCAGGTTTGTTAAAATATTGAAACTAGTTATAGCTAAAACCTTGCAATAATGATGCTTTTGAAACGATGTAAAATTGACTGAAATACTGATGAGTATCAGTGATGATGAGGAGTTAACAAAAATAGCTGAATGACTTTTATATTTGTGCTGGTTGTGTGTGTGCAGAGTATGTTTCAGCATGTTTAAAAACTATAACTTCTCTGATAATAGATTACCAACAGTATATGAGATATGCACTTTATGGAATCATCAGTTTCTGTACTAGTCCTCTGGTGCTCTTCGTTTATGGGTCACAGTCAAAATTATACTCAGAAGAGACCAAACAAGGTTTTATTTTATTTTTTTAAGACAGTTTAGCCCTTTCCACTCATGTCTATTTTTTGTGTGTGTTCATATTACCAGTGCCACAAAAGTCCATGCCATTCTGATGAGGTTACAAGTAAAACAAACAAATAAATAAATAAATAAAAATTTTCAGTTAAAAGTGATTGAAGAGCACCAGGGTTGTAGAGTAGTTGCCATGAGCTAAGATAGCTGAATGAATATGCATGCAAAATAGCACATACCTGTATTCTTTGGTTCTGAATAACAGAAAATATAATACTGCCTTTTTTTTCTTGTTTATGTTATATTTTACTGACCTTTTTACCTAAGGTCAGTCCTAAAGCTAAAATTGTCTATAAATAACACTTTATTTAAAAATATTATTATGTTAAATTATGATTTATCATCTAGGACAACACAAGTTCAATTATTATTACTTTCATTATTGTGTCAGAACTCATTTTCAGAAAGCTTACTGATAGTCCCTTTTGTGTTTGTGTGTAATAGGAAAAATGACCCAATTCCACAGGCATGAGTAAGTTTTCCATGAGTATTTCTTTGAGCTGTATATACCATTTAAATGTGATTTAATGTCTTTAAAGGAATAGTTCACCCCAAAATTAAAATGTCCTGATTATTTACTCACTCCCAGTGTATAGATATATGTTATATTCTTTCTTCAGCCGAAGAGAAATTAAGGTTTTGGAGTTAAACATTCTAAGACTTTTCTCCATCTAATGCAAGTGATATTTGATGGTCCAAAATACATATTTAGGCAGTTTCAAAGTAATTCACATGGTCCCACTTAGGTGGCCTTAACTACTATGTACTTACATCAAAAAATAAGTACAATGTACTTATTGTGTTCATATTGTATTGCAAAACACTTTTGCTGCTATTGAGGTGGGATACGGGTATGGTTAGGGACAGGTTTGGTGGCATGGCTAGGTTTAAGTGTGGGTTAAGGTGTAAGGGCTGGGTCAACAGTGTAAATGTAATTACAGATGTAATTACATGCAGGTATTTGTTAAAAATTTATTAAAATCTAAGTATAATGTAAAAACGTGTATGTACACAATAAGTACATTGTATCAAATGATTAATTTAAATGTAAGTACATAGTAGTTAAGGCCATCTAATGTAAAGTGGGACCATTCACATGACCCCAGCCAACAAAAAAGGATATTTTCTAGCAAAATGATCAATCATTTTCAGAAAAAATAAAACAATATATAAAAAATATATATACTTTTTAATTGCTGCCTTGGACTTTATCAACATGCATTTCTTCCTCAGCTGAAGAAAGAAAGTCCTATACATCTTGGATGGCCCTGGGCTTAGAAAATATTCAGGATTTTATTATTTTTTTTGGTAACACTTTATTCATTGCCCTTATAACGCATTGTATGATTTCATGAATAATTGTAACCACATTTATAATACATTATAATACTTATCTATTCATTGTTGCACCTTTAGAAAGTATTATGTGATAAAACTCAAAACAAACAAACCTTCAAATATTCTAATGCTTTTTAACATTGGTTAAGTATTTATAAAAATATATAATGCATTATAACATACATTATGAATACCTTTATAATGCATTATAAAGGCTTTGAGGCAATTTTTGGTAACACTTTCTATGAAGCCCATATTTATAATACATTATAAGGGTATTCTTAAGGCATTATAATGAATGCATAATGCATTATAAAAAACCTTACAATATGTTATATCATCTTATAAATAAACAACAATTATAATACATTATAATGCTTACGCGTTTGTGGTTATAATTTTTAAGATTATGATTATTTATAACATACAATGAACACCATATTAAATCTACTTTTACATTTATAATGGACTATATATCTTGACATTGTTTATTTAAGATCTGCACAGTATCTGATTTCAATTTTTCCTTTCTCTTAGAAGTGTTGCAAGCTCTTGGTGCATAAAGAAGATCTGTAAAGTTGCTAAGACTAAAGTCTCAAATCCAAAGAGATATTCTTTATAAAAGTTAAGAGTCAACCACTCCTACCTAAAATGGCTCGTTCTAACATGCCCCCACATGTCTACGTCACGATGTGGGAAGATTTGCATAACGCCGCCCAAATGTTCACGCAAAGAAAGAAGGCGTAACTTTTATTCTCGCTGTAGTATTGTTGCCGCCGCCGCCATGTCGTGAAGGCGCTGTGTGTTTCGTTGTGAAAGCGAAATTACTTTGTTTGGCCTTCCAAAAGAGGACGATATCTGCTTCGTCATGCCTAGAGCTGATCCGTGCTGGTCGCTGAGGAAATACAACAACTTTGCGCTGTGGATCGCCGGATCGGCTTTCACTGTGGAAGAAGTGGAGTCCAGCCCGGGGTTTGTCACATGTGGTTGCCGCAAGCCCGCCGGACGCTCCTTCGTCGAATCCGCCGCCTCTGCTCACTCTAGCGCAACTTTACAGATCTTCTTTATGCACCAAGAACTTGTAACACTCTAAAGAGAAAGGAAAAAATGAAATCGCATCATATGACCCCTTTAAGATCTGCACAGTATCTTACTACATCTTGTAAGTGGTTAGGTGTGGAGTGTTATTTGCGTGCTCCCTGTGAGGCTAATATTAATTTTGATATGAGCTAGTTAATAATTTCAACTGAAAAAAATTTAATGTTTATATGTTAGGTTACATTTTATTTTGATGGTCCACGTAGTCTATTGACTATAAGCAACTTTGCAACTACATGTCAACTAACTCTCATTAGAGTATTAGTAGGCTTAGGTTAAGGTTAGGGTTGGTAGAATGTTGACGTACTTGCAAAGTTACTTATAGTCAGTTTGTCTGTTGGGGAACCATCAAAATAAAGTGTTAGCATATATTTAGCAGACATACTACTAATACTCCAATGACTGCTAGATGACATGTAGTTGCAGAGTTACTTATATCTAATCTGTCTGACCTTTGCATAACTTGGGGATGTGCTAATCGCAATAAGTTTAGAAACATACAATCCAGGTTGTTTGTGGTTATTAAGTCATTGATTAGAAATGATTTATTTTTTAGTGAGCGAATGTTTAAAAATGCTAAATTGATGGCATTGCATTTTGTCTCAACAGCAATATTAGTTTGATGCATAACAGGCCGCAGATTAGATGAGTCAGCCGTACGGCTTGAGAAGGCCTTAGATTTTCTATCACGTTATAAAACAGAAATAGAGAAAACTACAGGCTTAGGTTAAGGTTAGGGTAGGTAGAATGTTGACGTACTTGCAAAGTAGTCAGTTTGTTGGGGAACCATCAAAATAAAGTGTTAGCATATATTTAGCAGACAAACTACTGCTAGTTGACATGTAGTTGCAGAGTTACTTATCAACAGCTGTCTAAAGAGTACCATCAAAATAATCAAACTGATATTACAATAAAAATAGTTCAAGTAGGGATGTAACGATTAACCGCGAGCCGGTTGAAAATTTATTCAAATAGTGACGATTCAAATCGGTTGAGATGCCAAACAAATCACGATACCATTGGAGTAGACGTTTATATGAATGCATTTCTGAGGGGAACTGACTATCTTTAGAAAAGTTTACATGGTATTTTCTTTTCATCTTGCCTCTGAACAATGCATATTAAAGTAGTGTTCATAAGCGCAGCTCTGCTTTGTTTAAAGCAGTAACCCAGGAAACACTGTATCATTGCTGTTCATAAGCCCCACCTGCTGTCAGAGAGTGAATCTGCGACTCATTCAGCTCGTCTGCTGTTTCGTTCAGACATGTTTTATGTAGTATAGTTTCACAAAACTAATGTCAGACCATTCACAACACCTTTTCATTTACTGTATAATGCCTTCAATCTCATTTTGTTAAAAAAATTGTGAGAAAATAGAATCGTGAAATCAAAATCGTGAATTGAATCGAACCGTGAGTTGAGTGAATCGTTACATCCCTAGTTCAAAGAAAATGTGTCATATTACACATTCATCTGATCTGATATCTGATCTTATGGCTGTTTGAGAAAAACAAATATTACTATTATTATTACTATACTTATAAGTGGTCTTTGATTGCTTTAAGTAAAGTAGCATAAGAAAGATGACAAGTTATGAGACTTATAATACATTATAACTATAAGAAATATATTCCATTGTAACTTAAGTGGATGCAACGTGTTCACTGTGTGTTATAAATCATCATACTCTTAAAAGCTATAACCACAAATAAGTAAATATTATAATACATTAAAACTGTTCTTATGAATATTCATAAGAGGATATAACATATTATAAGGTGTTACGATCAGTTATGTTTGTATATTCATTGTTTGTGTTTTCCACTAGATCTTGATTGGTTTCCCTTTCT
This sequence comes from Sinocyclocheilus rhinocerous, assembly GCF_001515625.1. NCBI lineage: Eukaryota > Metazoa > Chordata > Actinopteri > Cypriniformes > Cyprinidae > Sinocyclocheilus > Sinocyclocheilus rhinocerous. The sequence goes on from NW_015664459.1 coordinate 2,595,140, forward strand.
GTCACTCATTATGGGTTCGTCCGCTGTCTCCGTTGATGCCTCCCCGCCGGAAGTATAAAAGGCGATGTCGCATCTGTTTTCAAGAGGGCTTATTCTTTGTTTTACCCCTTGTATTTAGTTTTGATATTTGATTTGAGCGTGATGTGTGTCCGTGCTCTTTGCTCACCTGTTTGGTAAGTTGAGAAGAGAGCAGGATACGATGTCACGTGACATACGTCGCGCTTCACCTAGTTCATTTTGATGTATTAGTTCATTAGTTTAGGAGTGTTGCCACCCGCTGTAAGTTTTGTTTGAGTAGTTAAGTTAGGGCGTGCGAGTAGCACACTGAAGATGTTGTTTTGATTTTGATTTTGATTAATCTAGGTTAGATTTAATGAACAGAATAAAACCTAATCTTAAATTGCGGCTTTATGTGTACATTCTACAAACATCTGTAGTAGAGAGATAACAACAAACATATAATATAATGTCATTGTCACACCTGACTTAAAGATGCAACATAAAAGGGAGACGACGTGACAAATTTAACTAAAAAAGGAATTTCTTACATCAATAATTAAACTACATCAAGCATCAACATTCAATAATGTTGGTCAGTAATGATTGTGAGTGAATGAGTGAAGAATGTTAACAAACCCATTAGGCCTACATAAAGCACAAATAAACAACTTCAAACCTGGAGCACGAGTCTGGCAGACTGCCTCAGTACATTATTTAAATGCGGTTCCACAATGAAATTCAGGTGCGCTCAAGTCACACTCCAGTCACTGATCAGACCTACAAAACAAAAGAAAAAAACCAAAGCTACAACACAACTAAATCATAACATACAGTGCCGTGAAAAGGTTTTTGCCCCCTTCCTGTTTTTTTAATTTTTTGCATATTTGTCACACTTAAAAGATTCAGATCATCAAACCAATTTTAATATTACGCAAAGATAATGCAAGTAAATACAAAATGCAGTTTTTAAATGATAATTTCATTTATTAAGGGAAAAAAGCTGTCCAAACCTGCCCGGCCCTACGTGAAAAATTATTTGCCCCCCCCTCTTAAATCATGAAAGAACTGTGATTAACCACATCATTTTAGAAAGCTGAGTTAAATTTCACTAGCCACACGCAGGCCTGATTACTGCCAGACCTGTTGAATCAAGAAATCACTTAAATAGAACCTGCCTGACAAAGTGAAGCATGCTTAAAGAGCAACACATCATGCCGCGATCTAAAGAAATTCAAGAACAGATGAGAAACAAAATAGTTGACATGTATCAGCCTGGAAAGGGTTATGAAGCCATTTCTAAGGCTTTGGGACTCCAGCGAACCACGGTCAGAGCCATTATCCACAAATGGAGAAAGCTTGGAACAGTGGTGAACCTTCCCAGGAGTGGCCAGCCTACCAAAATTACTCCAAGAGCGCAACGACGACTCATCCAGGAGGTCATAAAAGAACCCAGAACAACATCTAAAGAACTGCAGGCCTCACTTGCCTCAATTAAGGTCAGTGTTCATGATTCAACAATAAGAAAGAGACTGGGCAAAAACGGCATCCATGGGAGAGTTCCAAGGCAAAAGCCATTGCTGACCAAAAAGAACACAAAGGCTTGTCTCACATTTGCCAAAAAATATCTTGTTTATCCCCAAGACTTTTGGGCAAATATTCTGTGGACTGATGAGACAAAAGTTGAACTTTTTGGAAGGTGTGTGTCCCGTTACATCTGGCGTAAAACCAACACAGCATTTCATAAAAAGAACATCATACCAACAGTCAAACATGGTGGTGGTAGTGTGATGGTCTGGGGCTGCTTTGCAGCTTCAGGACCTGGATGACTTGCCATAATTGATGGAACCATGAATTCTGCTCTCTATCAGAAAATCCTGAAGGAGAATGTCCGGCCGTCAGTTTGTGACCTCAAGCTCAAGCGCACTTGGTTTATGCAGCAGGACAATGATCCAAAACACACCAGCAAGTCCACCTTTGAATGGCTCAAGAAAAACAAAATTAAGGTTTTGGAGTGGCCAAGTCAAAGTCCAGACTTAAATCCGATTGAGATGCTGTGGCATGACCTTAAACAGTCCATTCATGCTCAAAAACCCTCCAATGTGGCTGAATGAAAACAATTCTGCAAAGAAGAGTGGGCCAAAATTCCTGTGAAAGACTCATTGCCATTTATCGCAAACGCTTGATTGCAGTTGTTGCTGCAAAGGGTGGCACAACCAGTTATTAGATTTAGGGGGCAATTACTTTTTCACGTAGTGCCAGGCAGGTTTGGACAGCTTTTTTCCCTTAATAAATGAAATCATAATTTCAAAACTGCAGTTTGTATTTACTCAGGTTATCTTTGTGTAATATTAAAATTTGTTTGATGATCTGAATCTTTTAAGTGTGACAAATATGCAAACAATTAAAAAAACCGGAAGGGGGCAAAAACTTTTTCACACCACTGTAGTTACATTTATGTGAGAAGTAGCTAACTGGATGATCAATACCATCTGAATGAGTCTGAAGAAAAACTGCTCCTGCTCCCACTTATCTCGCGTCCGCCTGGATTTTAAATGGCCGATCGCACTGGGGAGCCGCTAACAGAGGAGCAGTAGACGGCAACAATTTTAGATTCTCAAATGCTTGTTGGCTTTGCAAGGTCCACTCAAACTTATCAGAACTGTTTAAGAGATTAAAGGACAAATAACCACTGAAAAATTAAGGCAAAAACTGCAGTAGCTGGCCATCCTGATAAATCTCATCAGCTCCTTTTTTAGCAGGGAATAGTGAAAAATTCTATTGCAAGCACTTTAGCACCTAAAGGACACACCCTAAACTGACCGACTTCCTTTCCCAAATAGGAATCTGTTGCTTGAGCAAAATCAGTCAACCTAGCCTCCATTAGACGTTGGAACAAAGATTGCACACGATTCATATGCTCATTCCAGCTGTCACTATAACTGATAACATCTTCCAAATAAACTACACAACCCTCTAAATCTAAAGCTACATGGTTCATTAACCTTTTGAAAGGTCGCTGGAGCATTTCGTAACCCGAAACTCATAACAGAATAAGAGTGTATTCCTTAAGAAGTAATAAAATCATTTATTTCCTGTGCGCAAGATGTCAGAAGCACCGACCAGTACAATTTTAGTAAATCTACTTTGCTAACATACTTAGCAGAGCCAACTTGATCTACATAGTCCTCCATTCGCGGAAGTGGAAAAGCATCAGTTCTTGTGATTTTGTTATTTTTATGAAAACTAAATGTTCTATCCAATTTTCTCACTAGCAGGCATGGAGATGCCCAACTAGAACATGAAGGCGTTGCAATGTCATTCTCTAACATGTATTGAACCTCCGACTCCAATTGCTGACATTTATAAAAAGGAACATGATAGAACCACTGAGGTGTCACCCACGTCCACATCATGCTCTATTAAATGAGTTTGCGAAGGCACGTCCCCAAAAAGTAATGGAAAATCACGTATTAATTGTGACAGTTCTGCCCGCTGTGAAACAGACAAATGAGACAACAGACTTCCCATAACTTTAAGGGTTTCAGAATTCTTTAACCGGGGTTGCAGTACAGCATCGTCAGAAACCTTAACAGTTTCTGTATCTACAAAAGATTGAACAACCCCAGCCAACCCTGAACTAGACAGAATGATATGTTTAACAGGGATTTGTTCACAATAACAAGAGAAATAGGGTTTCAAAAGAGTTACATGACAAACTTGAGTAGATTTCTTTCTATCCGGAGTCGAAATATCATAATTAAGGTACATAACGATCATACCGAAAATGGAAATGAATTGGGACAGGGCTTTAACTACAGGTCGAGTAGTAATTGTACACATCACATATGCCACGGGTGACACATTACGGTCAACAGATATTTATTTCCCAACTTCGAAAGAGGTAGCCTAATGGATCAACCTGAACATGTAAGCTGGCGCCGTTGTGTGTGGCACGCCGTCTGCTGCTTGCTTTCTCGTTTTTAAATTTTATGATTTTATATCTATCCTTCCTAGTCACTGACTGTAATATGTTGCTGGTTTATGACCGCCAAACTCTGTAAAATTTTAGCATGGCTATCGACTCTGCCAAGAGTGACATTGGTGCGCCTGGTCGATTTCCCCTACCTGCCGTCTCATATCTCCCTGCTCACCTGTGTTGGCATCCCGCCGATTTTCCCTGGAGGCGACGGCGTCGGAGGAAACGCGGCAAGCAGGGTGGAGCTGCTGTTCGGCTGAAATCTCTTACACGGTCTCCGCCTATGTGTAGGACCCATGCCGGCCTATGAATGGCGCGTCCTTTGGTGTCCTATGAGCACATCTTATCGGTGGCTTCGACCTGTTGTTCCACGTTTTTCGTCGGTGATGTCACGCGATCTCTCCCCCCCGCATTCGTCGCCGTGGAGTGAATCTCTTCAACCTCCGACCGCTAAACCGATCTACACAGCCCGAGAAAGCCGCATCACTACTTAAGGTGGCTTTGATCAACGCACGGCCAGTGGTGAACAAGACATTTATATTAAACGACTTCTTCACATCTCACGCCCTGGATATCTTATGCATTACTGAAACTTGGATTAAACCTGGTGAGTTAAGTCCGTTCACTGAACTGGTTCCACAAGACTGTAATTTTTTTAATTCACCTCGGCTATCAGGCCGCGGTGGGGGACTAGCAGCAGTATTTAAAAACTCGTATTTCTGCCGCTGTTTAACAACTAGCCCTCGTTGCACCTTTGAATTGCTGTTGCTTAAGACCACATTAAATTACTCATTGGTGTTTGCCTTGGTTTATCGCCCGCCCCTGCCAAACAAGGATTTTCTGGGGGATATTGTTACCAGCCATGACAGAATCTTAATCTTGGGAGATTTTAATATCCACGTATGCTGTGACTCTAAGCCACTCTCTAAAGAGTTTCGAAGTCTCATTGACTTGTTGATTTTGATCAGTGGGTGTCTAGCCCCTCTCATATTCAGGGTCATACTTTGGACTTAATTCTATCACGTGGTTTACCTGTATTGGACATTAACATCTTAGACATAGGCATGTCGGATCATTTGCCAATCTTGTCCTCTTTACCTTTTACTGGAAGTACACATAAGCATCAACCCCGTTCACGGCTGACTCGTGTCTTTTCCGATTGCTCTAGTGATGATTTTACAGCTTCATATTCTGAACTATGTGCCAATCAGGACATGGACTCATGTTTAAGTTATCTAGATGCTGACGAACACTTAAACTTTTTAAATTCCACCTGTTCTAATATTTGAGATGTTGTTGCTCCTCTTAAGATGAAAAAACATAAGCACAACTCTAAGCCTTGGTTAAATGACACTACTTGTTCACTCAGACAGACATGTAGAAGGGCTGAACGTAAGTGGAATAAGGATAGATTACAAGTTTCCTATGAAATTCTTAAGGACTCCCTCTCTGCATTTCAGCCAGCTACTAATGCTGGTAAGCGTAAATATCTCTCAGAGTTAATATTATTTAACAGTACCAGGCCTAAAGCCCTATTTTCAATAATTGATTCTGCTCTCAATCCCACTATTAATCATTTTCCTGAGACATCTGATTCTCTTTGTGAGGATTTTGCGAGATATTTTAATGATAACATCTCACAGATTAAATCTCTAATGCCTTTGTCAGCCTATACACCACTTGATGTTACTCTCTGCTTTTCAACATGGTCTGTCTTTGAGCCTATCACCTTGGACTCTCTTAATGAGATTGTTGCTTGTTTAAAGCCTACTAGCTGCCCTCAGGATGTGATTCCCACACTTCCTTAAGCAAGTTTTTCAAGCTATTGGCCCTGATTTGTTGTCTGTCATCAACAAATGTCTTACTGGGACCGTACGCGACTGCTTTAAACATGCCTCTTTTCTGCCTCATCTTAAAAAAACAAATTTGGATCTTACGCTTTTGAGTAATTTTTGCCCAGTCTCATATTTACCTTCCCTCTCAAAAATTTTAGAAAAAGTGGTCCTGAGCCAACTTTTGCCTTTTTTGAATGATAACGATATACACGAGAAATTTCAGTTTGGTTTTAAAGCCCGTCACAGCACCGAATCGGCCCTCTTAAGAGTCATGAATGATGTAATGCTCACCACTGATACTGGGCAGTCTGTGGCTTTGGTCTTGCTAGACCTTAGCTCTGCATTTGACCTGGTCGATCACAATATTCTCTTATCACATCTAGAAGCATGTGTGGGCCTTCGGGGTACGGTGCTACAATGGTTTCGCTCATATTTAACCAATAGGAGTTACTCTGTCTGCCTCGGGCACCATTCTTCCTCTGATAAACATTTAAGTTCTGGTGACATGTTTCAACAACAAGCACTCCTGTGCATGAAACACAGTAGATCGAGTCTTTGGCATGCTGAAAACACACTGGTGCTCTATATTCTTCAAGCCCTTAGAGGTGAGCCCTGCCAGGGGGATTGAGGATCCCTGTAAATAAGGGCACTCTAAGACGCTTTGGATAAAAGTGTTTGCCAAATGCATAAATGTAAATGTTATTTTTGTAAATCCTTTTTTGTAAGAGTCTCGGGCACAAATGCTCAATAAAGCTGTTCAAGATACTACTGTAATATTAATGCATAACGATCATGTGACGCTGAAGACTGCAGCAATGGCTGATGAAAATTCAGCTTTTACATATAGTCTAATAAAATAGAAAGCCGTTATTTTAAATTGTAATATTTTACAATATTGCTGTTTTTACTGTAGTATTTGATCAAATTAATGTAGCCTTGGTGAGCATAAAAGATTTACTAACTATGTGAGAACTATCTGTCCTGACTACACTTATTTTATTCCTCCCTTCACTGCAGCCACGTGCTCTTGTCTACTTTCAAGGCGCATCTCAGCGGGTGGCACTGAGTCTGGACAGTGTCTGAATTCACTCACGTCATTTTGTCCACTCATTGCTGACACTAATATTGGGAAAGGGATGAGCAACTGATGGTCTGCAGTAACTTAGTAGGCCTACAGCCAGCTGGACTATAAATAAACTGATGATCAATTTTAAAACATTCAAAACGTGAGTCATGATGAAACGATTGCTTTCAGTTTAGGATGTCACTACTAACTCCAACCAGGAGGGGTCGCTTGTTTCCAGTCGATCACTGCATTAACAGAGTAGTAGAATGTGCGCGATAAACCCTGCGTTCCATTCGGAAGGGCTCATCCCTATGCCCTAATCCCTTCAAAGGGTTTACCCTCCGGAGTGAGAGCTTCAAAGGGTTGAAGGGTGTAGGGGACCAAACAACTGTTTCTTGAAGTGCCCTTCTGCGTCATCATCACGTGCCCACACGGAGGCGCCGTCATCATGCAAAGAATCTGCGCAAAGGATCATGGGAGCCCAAAGTGTCCATCAGTTGTACCCTTCGAAATGCTTCATCCCGAAGGGCCCTTTGAAGTGGCCAGTTTCGAGCACTTCGGTTTGGAACGACCCTTCAATATGGCGGCCATGATTGTTTTCACTCCGAAGTGCCCTTCGGAGGGCGATATATCCCGTTTGGAACGTACCGAATGTGGGGAACAGATTATTTTCAATCGAGTTCAAGGGGGCACCTATACCTATGTTTGGTTTGTTTGGAAATAAAATCTGTAATGAAATAATTTAATTTAAATTGCCATTACATCACTGCACACAAATGAGATGAGAAGTAGATACACCAGTGCAGTGGCGCAAAAACGCGGTATGCAGTATATGCAGTGCATGGGGCGCCACACATAGGGAGGCACCATTTTGCCAAAATCATTCTGTGAAAATCTTCTTTAATAAAACGTTATAAATAATCAAAAGCTTAGTTATTAATAATTAATGCAATATTTTTATTTAACGGTTTTTAGCATTTTTATGAGTTAAAAAATTTATTTAATAAAAACTTATTAAGATGCGGAACGGCCTTATCTCTTTGCGACCACAACAAATGGGAGACTTTTCAGAGGCGCACTTCAGCTTGCCCTCAGGAAAAGTACATTTGCCAAATGAGCTTCAGTAGAACAACAGGGAACTGCGGTCTGATGAGATGTTGTTATTTCGGTAAAACAAACTTTCCTGTCCTGTCAGCCGTTTTACTGTGCTCACGGCGCACGCTCTTCAACTGTACGCGAATATGAGGCGCACGCATGAACAGGTGCACACCGTTTCTAACTATATTACTTTCTGTGTTGATTCTGTCATACCTACAAAAAGATAACCTTGTATTCCAATAATAAACCTTGGGTTACGAAGGAGTTAAAAAGTATATTGAATATGAAGAAGAGAGTATTTCTCTCAGGAACTAATGAGGAGAAAAAACAGATAAACAGGGAAGTTAAAAGGGCAATAAAAATTGCTAAAAGTAATTATAAAAATAAGATTGAGGGTGTGTTTATGCAAGGTAATCTTAAAGCTGCCTGGAAAGGAATTAAGAGTATGGCTGAAGTTAGTACATGGGTATCAAATCAACTAAGGCCTATGGAGAATTATGATACAAATTTTCTTCTATCTAATAAGTATAATGAATTTTTTTCTCGTTTTAATACATCAGCTATAGATGATGAGATGGCACTTTTTATAGATAATTTTAGCAAGATGGCTCTTTTTAAAGATAATACTAGTTCTAATCATTTTAAATTGAATCCATCTGATATATTGAAACAGTTGAAGGCTACACCGCTTAATAAGGCCCCAGGCCCAGATGGCATATGTGGTCACTGAGACACTGTGCAGCTTAGCGGAGTTCTCCACTTACTTTTTCAATCTTCTCTAGATTTAGGGTTGGTACCAGATTTGTGGAAAAGCTCAATTATTGTACCTATACCTAAAAAAGCAAAGCCAGAATTGTTGAATGACTACCGTCCTATTGCCTTGACTTCTTTGGTCATGAAGGCTTTTGAAAATGAGATCAAAAAGTATGTGATGACAGTTGCTGGACCACTTTTAGATCCGTTGCAGTTCGCATATCGCGCTGGAAGAGGCGTAGAGGATGCAAAACTGTTTCTGTTGAATGCTCTCAGTCTACATCTGGAAAATAGTGGAGCTTTTGCGCGGCTTTTGTTTGTGGACTTTTCGTCTGCATTTAATTTTTTGCAACCTATTATTTTAGGGCAAAAACTTATTAGTCAGTTTAATTTTAACCATGGTTTAGTTTTATGGATTGTGAATTTTTTAACAGATAGGAAACAAAAGGTTAGAGTTAATGGGGTCTTATCGGACGCGTTAAATATTTCTATAGGTTCACCACAAGGCTGTGTACTTTCTCCGGTTCTTTTCCTTTTATATACAAATGATTGTCAGAGTTTGTAGAATACTAGTTATTTGGTCAAATATGCAGACGGTACTGTGCTTCTGTCTTTGCTGTCATATCCAGATCAGGAATATGGTCCGGGTTTGGATGATTTTATTTTATGGTGTAATAGGATGAAATTAGATTTGAATGTGTCAAAAACGAAAGAGATGATCATCAATTTTAGTAAGCTGAAGCAATACGTTTATGTAATAAATTTAGTTGATTTATTATTATTTAATTTTTTTTCTTCTCTTATGTATTTGGTGTATTTTAAATATTTGTATGTGTGTGTTAAGTGTTGTATATGTGAAGCACTATGAAAGTCTGAATTAATTGCCCCAAGGGGATTAATAAAGCTCTAAACTAAAATAAATAAATAAACCGCACTAGAAACTGCGAGCATACATCGTCAGTTAAGTCACGAAATTACCAAAATGGCGATTAAAACTGCAAAACTGGGCATGCATGTATGTGCATTACATTTAAGAACGTCTCTCAAATGCATGCAGCCTGCCTAAATATTCTGCAATTCGAGATCACAATAGGGCACAAGATGATAGGCTATGTCATTTTTAATGCACAAGTAGGCCAAAGCACAGTGCAGTTAAATGTACTAGAAAATATGCACAAATGTTTCGTTAATTTTTAAAGTACAAAAATACCATATTTAAATGCATGAAAAAAACTTATTTTACATTAATACATTATTTTCCTTTGTACGGAGCTCGATTTAGGTATGACAAAAGTGCTGTAATGAATTCATTTTGACAACTAATAGAATGTTAAACATTGACTGATAACTTTTTCAGAGTTCATTGATTATATAAAATTCAGTGAAGGTTGACTATAGTTATCTGCATGTCTCATCCATGAGTGGGCCTATGCAATGCTGGAGAACAAGATTTTGGTGGTGTTAAGACCCAGAAACAAGCTATAGCAATAAAGCTATAGTGAGCCCTTTTATTAAAATACCTGGAGCCTAGGTATTACAAAAATAAAACAAAAATTGTTATTCACTCAGTATTACTTGATGTAATTCACAACTATCTCAATTACAATTAAGTACAAATTAATTGTATTCAGTTGTGTTTTAGGCACTAAAACAGTCCAGTACTTTATAGTCAAATCCATTTCTATATTGAAATAATGAAGATTTCTGTGCCACCCCAGACTGGTTGCTGCCCCCTTCCTGGCTACCCCTATGAAAATATCCAGTAAGAGGGCAAAGTGATTAATATCAGTTTATTTCTGAGTATATTTATTAATTATTTATTTATTTGTGTGGTGGGGGGCACATGTTTGTGAATGGGCATTTGATTTACATTTGAGAGAAACTAAGATTGTAAACAAGGATACAAACTAGCCACTTTTCACTGAAAATTGCTGTTGTAAATTCAAAATATCTGCGTAATTCAATTAGATTCAATGAGTTAAAAACTCTTGTTACTTCATCAATACAAAACAATGCTGAACTTTGACAAAAAAGAGATTTTAAATGTTATAATAGTGATTTTATAATGTCTAAATATAAATCCATTAGCAAAACATGTGAAAAGAACTATATTACAGAGTGGAAATGGTAAAGGAGACAATAAATGATCCTCTGCTGCTGTTTAGTGGTCATAGTGGGAATCATGACATTCATTTCAATAGTATTTGTTTTTCTACCAGGTGAAATCTTGGCAGAAATCTTCCACTTAGCATGTTTTCCATGAATTATCTCTTTAAGTAAAAAAGAAAAAAAAGAAAGAAAATGCAGATAAAAATAAATTTTACTATATAAAAATGTGCAAAATATTAATAATTTTGAGGCAAATATATATATATATATATATTCAAATTACCTAACTAAAAAGTGAGCAATAGTACATGTGTTTGAAAACAAAAATGAATACAAAAAAATGTGTTCTACTGTCTGGGGTCTGCCATCAGGAGTTATAGGGGATGTTATGTAACACACTTTTCTTTTCTTTTTTTTCTTGTTTTTACTTTTCACTTTTTTCCCTATGGTATTAAAAAGGGGGGAAGGGGGTTCAAATCTTTGTCACTTTTTTCACTCCTGATAAGTTTTTTATCTTTCCATGCACAAGCTAGTAATGGGCTTTTGGTCATTGACTTGCAGAAAGTTTTCTGCGCGAGTTAGTGTTAGAGGCTACTAGAATACAGGGGGGCGCCGACACTGATCTTGCATACCCCTCGGCAAATGTGCAGTTGCGCCCCTGTACCAGTGACACCAGAGTTGCTCTCATCTCCTGGTGGAAATCAAAGACTTAAGATGAAAATGAAATGAAATTACCATTATATCCAGTAGATGGCAGCAGAGGATCACCCATTAGCTCAGTTGCCATTTCAACTTCCTAGTTTTTTTCACGTCTTGCTTTTGGATTTATTATAAAATGACTATGAAGTATAGCAAGTGCAGAAAGTCACAAAGTCTCATGTCATTTAAAAATAAATAAATAAGCCCAGACACCAACAGCCTAGTATGGTA
>NW_015664459.1:2608896-2612269 GCF_001515625.1 Sinocyclocheilus rhinocerous
ATTATAAAATGACTATGAAGTATAGCAAGGGCAGGAAGTCACAAAGTCTCATGTCATTTAAAAATAAATAAATAAATAGGCTCAGACACCAACAGCCTAGTATGGTAAATTATTTAAATACTTAACTAGTTAACTACAAATTAAGTTAATTATTAATGGTATAATAATTAAATAATGCATTAAATATTTTAGATTGAATTGAAAAATTAAATTTTTCAAACATTGCCTAAAAAGAACACATCAAAGGAGAGCTTTAAGTTATCTTCACCTGTAGAAGCCGCTAAAGGCAACACAGACTTGTTGCTGCTGTAGTTTTGTTACTCTGAATTTACTCTGCATCACGTAAAGCACAGCTCTGTTGTTTTGACATCGGCTTGTCCAATAGTTTGTTCCATCCATTGCTACAGTTATCTTATCACTGTCAATAGTGGATCAATTTGGTGGATTCACTCGTTTAATTTTTTTACACTCGCGTTTGTCATTCCTGAAACAGTATACGTGGACGGTCCTCTTAAACTTTTCTTCAAACTGTGAATGTAGTTTGTAAGAGACACCGAGCAAAGGGCGCTTCCATTATGGCACAACTGTCCAAGCTTACTCATGTGAAAACTCTTGATATAATCAATAACTAACTACACAATGAATATCTTATTTACATTAAATGAAAATAAGATGGAATTAACAACGAAAACATTTGTTTGTCATATAATTATCCTTAAGTCAGTCTTATCTCCATCATTTACAGCTGTCATGTTTCCTCTTTTCCTCCTTTTCTTGCTTTTTTTCCGCTCTGGCTGCCAGATGGATAAGTCATCTTCATGTTTAAATTAGCAAATGCACGAGTAAGCGAGACGCTGCATAACGCGAGAGGGGTTCCCCTAGGAAAGATGCAGATATATTGCTCCATGTTCTATTAATAATGACATTTCCGATTGTCCAAATGGTCAGCTGTCCGGGAGCCTCTAAAAATACGGTGTCCCAGGCAATTGCCTGCCCTATTGCTACGCCTCTGCCCTGTGCACTGATAAATGATGCTAAAGCGGTGCCCAGAGTGTTAAAAACGGACGCCAAAGGGGTCCTGACTAAGCTTCTGTATATGACTGTTCAAAACAGCGAATTTCACGAAAGGGGACAAGTTTGCATCCCTGGTACCGAAACTTGCCAAGCGGTGACACTGGTGACGTGCGTACCTTTCCCGGTACCACCTATTCTATTGCAGCTTATATTAATACCTGCTAAACACTTCATAATATGCTGCTGCTAAGTGCAACCCTAGCTAACCTGTTTCCCAGTAACCCTATTAGTAATTGGACTATTACCAGTAATTCATCTGGCAAATAATTAAATGAAAATAAGATGGAATTAACAACGAAAACATTTGTTTGTCATATAATTATCCTTAAGTCAGTCTTATCTCCATCATTTACAGCTGTCATGTTTCCTCTTTTCCTCCTTTTCTTGCTTTTTTTCCGCTCTGGCTGCCAGATGGATAAGTCATCTTCATGTTTAAATTAGCAAATGCACGAGTAAGCGAGACGCTGCATAACGCGAGAGGGGTTCCCCTAGGAAAGATGCAGATATATTGCTCCATGTTCTATTAATAATGACATTTCCGATTGTCCAAATGGTCAGCTGTCCGGGAGCCTCTAAAAATACGGTGTCCCAGGCAATTGCCTGCCCTATTGCTACGCCTCTGCCCTGTGCACTGATAAATGATGCTAAAGCGGTGCCCAGAGTGTTAAAAACGGACGCCAAAGGGGTCCTGACTAAGCTTCTGTATATGACTGAGAATATGTTGGTTCTATATTTACACAGTGCTAGGTTGCCAGATGTGTTATTTTTAACTCATCCTTTTATAGAGCATATGCTTTCTACATGCTCACTATAAAAGCACCTACAGCTTGATCTAGGCTATTCCATCAGACCATTAAGAGTCCTGAACTTTTAAGAAAGCATCTGACATTTCAATAGGGTAAGGAAACTTTTTTTTTTTTTTTTTATAATGAGAGCAGTTCATTTGAAGTGACGCTTTAAACAAAAGTGATTTGTTAGTACGAAATTAAAATGATAGACTTTCTTGTAATCACAGGTTTCATATTCAGATTTGTTTCGGTTTTTGGCTTGGCTGCAGACATGCACATGCCCGTTATGCCACATTAAGCATTTGGCCAAGGATTTGCAGGTCTTGTTTTTTTGCTCTCCTACAGATCAATTGCAGTGCATTGAGTAGTATTAAATTACTTCGGTAACACTTTATAATAACGTTCAGTTGTAAGTCATTTATAAGTGATTAGTTAATGATGAACTAATCATTTACAAAACATTCATACGCAATTAATAAGTGATATGCTAACAATTTGTGTATGTTTTGTTAATTCATTTACAAGTTTGTATCTATGTTTTGTAGATTAAGTTATAAATAATTTACAAGTGATTAGATGATGATTAACTAATCATTTACAAAACATGACTATACATTCACAAATGATTATTTAGTAATATGCTAACGATTTACAAATCTTGTAAGTTATCTTAAAAAATTGCATCATGAAATAATAAAACAGATCCTTAGTAAAAGGTTAATACACTGAAAAAAAAAATGATACTAATTTTTTTAAGGTAAGTGGTTGCAAACAATATAATTTAGCTACATTTAAATAAAAAAAAATTTGAAAGTTAGTCAGCTACATTTGTTTATTTAAATGTAGCTCAAATAAATTGATTGCAACCACTTATATGCTATTTTTTAAGATAACTTGTGACAGATTGGTAAGCATATTTGTGAGCATATTAATTAATCATTTGTGAACGTATAGTCATGTTTTGTAAATGATTAGTTAATCATCATCTAATCACTTGTAAATGATTTATAACTCAATCTACAAAACAGAGATAAAAATATTAACAAATCACTTACTAATCATTTATGAACACATACATATGTTTTGTAAATTATTAGTTCATCATTAACTAATCACTTATAAATGCCTTACAACAGAACGTTATTATAAAGTGTTACCATTACTTTAAATCATTTGACCAGCACAGCGTCTTGTCTCCAGTGGCAACGTGCATGATTTGTGTCAATCGCAAGTGATGTCACAGGTAGAAGACAGTGCAGGTGGTGATTGCAAGTAACATCACTTGCGGTAGTACAGGTGTCTGAGAGTGCATGTGCATGTCAGCAGCCAGACTCTATTGGGGGCACTGCTCTCATTAAATAAGTCATTCAATATTCAATATGATTTCTCCATAGACCACATAGAACTGTCTTCACCATAGCAGGTTTCTCTACTCACTGAAGTTTTTGTATCTTCATAATCTGTTACATAAAGTATTTTCTTTCCCTCTAGTCGGTAATGTACCTAGATAG
>NW_015664459.1:2612935-2622232 GCF_001515625.1 Sinocyclocheilus rhinocerous
ATCCTTAGTAAATGGTTAATAAGTTACTAGTTAATATATTATTATTCACTTATAAATCATTGAAATGTCAACATTGTACTATTATCGCACAGCGTTATTGTAGCTGTTGTGTAAACACATTAATAAATCATTTACAAAGCTTTCTGCATCCCCTATTCTAAAGTGTAAACTACTCATCAGTTGTAAATGTTTTACAAACCTGCCGGTTACAGGTTGTGTGTGTGTACACACTGGGGTGAAAGATCTACGAATGATGAGTAAAACATTTACAACTGATGAGAAGTTTTCACTTTAGATTTGGGGATGCAGAAAGCTTTATAAATGATTTGTTAATGTGTTTACACAACAGGTTTTGAATACTTTGTAGTGTGTACTGCAGTGTAAAGGGCTGACTGGTGAGGGTATAGACAGATGTCTTCTCTGACACACATGGAGTATTTTTAACGCTGTGAGATAATAGTACAATGTTGACATTTCAATGATTTATAATCACTTGTAAATGATTTATAACTCAATCTACAAAACAGAGATAAAAATATTAACAAATCACTTACTAATCATTTATGAACACATAGTTATGTTTTGTAAATTATTAGTTCATCATTAACTAATCACTTATAAATGCCTTACAACAGAACGTTATTATAAAGTGTTACCATTACTTTAAATCATTTGACCAGCACAGCGTCTTGTCTCCAGTGGCAACGTGCATGATTTGTGTCAATCGCAAGTGATGTCACAGGTAGAAGACAGTGCAGGTGGTGATTGCAAGTAACATCACTTGCGGTAGTACAGGTGTCTGAGAGTGCATGTGCATGTCAGCAGCCAGACTCTATTGGGGGCACTGCTCTCATTAAATAAGTCATTCAATATTCAATATGATTTCTCCATAGACCACATAGAACTGTCTTCACCATAGCAGGTTTCTCTACTCACTGAAGTTTTTGTATCTTCATAATCTGTTACATAAAGTATTTTCTTTCCCTCTAGTCGGTAATGTACCTAGATAGACTATTTCATAAAAATGGCAAAAAAAATATTCAGTCTAACAAAAGGCACTCTGAGAAATGCTGCTATTTGTGAACTGCAAATAACAAAGTTGGATTCTGCGATCGGATAATTCTTTTCAATTGTTCTCATTGTTTTTAGCAGGAAAAGGAAAGCTATGAGTTCTGCCATTTCAAAATCTACTCAAAGCCTTACTACTGCTGAGGACATGAGGAACCAAACCAAACTCATAATGCAGCCTTATGCCAACTGGGAAGAGTATCTGACTCCAGGACCTCTATCCATAGCCATCCTGGGAGAGCTGGTATTCATCTCGTCCTCAACAGATTTCTCAATCAATAAAAATTCCCCTAAAGATGGCTATAAATTCATCAAATACCCTGATTCCTTTCGCGCTTGCCTCATGCAAGTGTGTAACTCTGGTTGGTGGGCATTCAATGAGGCCCATACGAGCATGGATCAAATTCGCCTCCATACTGCCCAAGTTCCAGATTACATGAAAACAACTGTGAAGATTCTGTTCCAAGACAATGATGAAGTCGTCAAAGCTCATCTTCCTGATCAGCTAGACAATATCAGAGTCATTGCAGATGAATGTCTGAAGTTGTCTGATGCAACTGAAAAACGTTTCACTGAAGTCATCAAAATTATCCAAGAGCTGCTAGAAGCATGTTTGAATGCAGAGCACTTCTATGGGGAAGAGTTGGAAGCAGTCAAGAATAAATTAGAAGAGGGCAAACTGAGGGAGCAGTCAGCTCAAGAGACCAAGAAAAGGACTGAGAAGGCAATGAGTGCCATGGAGAAGGAACTGGAACAGGCTCATGAGAGCTACAAGGCAGCTCTGGATTCTCTCCCTAATGGATGGGAAATGATTGGCATGGATTTTGTGGGTGGGATAACGGGAACCGTTACAGGTATAATTTCTGGAATTGCATCTCTTATTAGTCAACCAATGAAATTGTTGTCTTCTGCAATATCAGGATCCGGGTCAGATCAGGAAGTTGCAAAAGATGTGGTAGCTGAAATAAACGTATATAGTAAGTCTGATGAAATTTTAAAATGTGCCCAGAATATCCAGCAACTAATGAATGTGAACAGTGAGGACGATGATATTGCCTGGACAAATCTGTATGATCAGAAGAACAAAACTACAACCACAGATTTCATAGCAAAACAGATAGTAAGAATCAGTGAAAATTTAAAGAAATTCTCTGACTGTCCAGCAAATAAGCAAGCTCAGGAGTTATGCATAAAGGGCATGGAAATATGCAACCAGCTTGCAAAATATGCACCAGATGGCAAATGTGACAAAGACAAAAGCACTGAAATAATACATAAGGTCTTGGATCTGAGCAAGTCAGCCCATATTTTTGATAGCAAAAGTAAAGCCATCACAAATAGTCCAGCCATTTCTCCAACACCACCAATGATGCACAAAGAAGAAAACAAGTCCGAGAACACGAGTCCTTCTCAGAGGGCCACAGAGAATGCAAGATTTGCCATAGAGCAGACCCGAGCTCAGGTGAACAATACAAGACAGACTTATGAAAAGTGTGTGGAGAACCTAGAGAACAACCAGAAGGAATTAACTGAAATCCTGGTTGCTATGAGAAATTGTGAACTGAAAGAGATCGACTTCAAAACTACCATAGAGATGTTGATCAAAGGAATGGATGCCATGGGGAGAGTGAAGGAGCAGTGGGAGAAGATGGTTCACTTCTTTCAGATGGTTTCCAACATTGTGAAAACCAGCCTGAGTAAAACTCTCACAAACTTTGTCTCCACATCGGAGAAAACACAAGCCCTCCCCTATGATGGAAAGCTCTTCTCAAAAGATATGCTCTATACTCAAGCCTTCCAAGCCACTAACATTGCTAGTCTGGTCCATATGATCTCTGCAACATACACAGATGTTTCCAGCAAGTACCTGATGGATCGTGTCAGTTCACTGGGCAAACTGATGGCCATGGATAAAAGTAAGCCAGAATTTGAGCATGAGCGAAAACTGCTCCAGAACTGCTGTGATGAGGCACAAAAAGGCATCTTAAACCTTGTCTTGAATAATAAATTGGAGTTTGACAGGAAGAGCACCACAAGGCTAGAAAGGATTGATCGAGAGTTGCTTGCCATTCTGCCTGCTGCTTCTCCCGAAAAAATCAAGAGAATTCAAGAGGATGTTCAAACTGGATTCATTAAAGAAGAAGAATCATATTACTGAGAAAATTTAACAAATCAGTTTTTTACAAGGTTGTTACAGATAATATTGCTATAGCTGAGAGTCAATATAGATTCATTATAGCTCAACTTATATGATAGCAGTCAAAGTTAGTCTGTATAACTGTATAAAACCTATTTTAATTAATAAAGCAGATCCATTGAAACAAGGTTATTATAGTTTTGAATTTTTTAATTAGTTTTATTTTAATATCGTTTTCAAATTTGCTATACAGTTCAGTTTAGTTTTTATTAGTTTCATTAATATTGTTGTTAGTTTTAGTTTAGTTTTTATTTTGTGAACACATTTTTATTTCGTTTTTATATTGTTTAGTTTCAGTTTTAGTTTCAGTTTTAATTAAAAGTTAGCAGAATTAACAGATCACTTCCAGAGCGCAGGCCAAAGAAAGACTTAGGCATAAGCGTGTCTGTTTTTCTTCAAAGCACCAACTTAGAATGCCTAATGTTGGTTTGATTGCTTGTGTTACATGAGAAAATAAATAATTTTTGCCTAGCCTACCTGATGTAATAGATTTAATGCGGGTGCGGTTCCCGACTCGCAGTCTTTGTCAAAGGGGTCTGGTCTGGTACAGAATTAAATTAGTGCTGCTGTTGGATAACGGGTTGAGTGTTCTGTTAAGTAGCTACTGCTGGTGCACGTTTACCAAACAGGACCCGTGCAGGACTCTGCTTTAATTATTTTTGATAATTATTATTTTATTTCAGTTAGTTTTTCAATAACTGTTGTTAGTTTCGTTTCGTTTTAGTTTTTCAATTATTTTGCCATTTTTATTTTATTTCAGTTTACGAACTAGTTTTTTCATCAATCGTTTTCGTCTTAGTTTTAGTTTTCGTTTACGAAAATAACCTTGCATTGAAACAAACAACCAAACAAGAAGCATTATTTTGTTGTCTGTATAAAAGCAGTGTTTGCAGGAGCATTTGCATTAACAGAAAACAGCTGAACACCCTGCCCGTTCAAAATATGCAGAAGACTTTAAATGCAGGATTTATAAAATCCTTTTCACACCCGGCTTGTTCAGAGTGTTTGAACGTGGCATGCTTTCTTCCATAGTTTGGTTTGTTTAGGCATATATGAACATGGCAAACACACTCGCATCTAAACCAAGATCCACACTAGATCACCTGAATGAGGTGGTCTCGGTCTGACTGAAACTGAAATTTCATTATGTAAAAAGAAAAGAAACAATGTCTGATTCTGTGGGTTATTGTATACTATGTACTATTTAAAATTTTACACATAAACATTTATATATTAAGGGCCAGATTTACAGCTTCGTCAGCGCAAACCGTCTTTTGGCGTTAAAATAGTACTGTCAGGGTTTACTAAAGACATGCAGTGAAGAATTAACGCTGAAAAGGCGTGGACACGGTTATTTTTGGAATGGAATTGCACTCTAATGCTAATTTGCCCTGTTTAGTAAATCTGGCTCTTAATTGTCTGTATTTTTACTGAAGATATGTCAGAATAGCAACGCCATGGATTCAAATTTATAGATGTCACTCAATTAGCCTACAGTTTTTTTATGAAAAGGAAATATGTCTGAAATGTACATCTAATTCATGGAATTACTGAATAATAACATCATGAATTACAATATTTAATTATTCCGTTGCGCTGCGTGTCTGTTTTTCTTCAAAGCACCAATTTAAAAGGAAATATGTCTGAAATGTACATCTAATTCATGGAATTACTGAATAATAACATCATGAATTACAATATGTATTAAAGAAAAATAATAATAATACTAATAACAACATACCACTTTGGGTCTTTTGTGCCAATTCTGGCAGGGCCATCCTATCCCACAAGTTTAATTTTACATTTTCACTTCAAAATAAGAACGTTAGAACATAAAAATAAGAATGTATAATTTTTACTCCACAAATCTAACAAAAAGAATGAGTCCACAAATCCTCATTAACAAATAGACAAACAAACAATAAACAAATTATTTGATATTCAACATACAGTGTCATAGATAACTATTTTCCAGAGAGAGATACAAAATTAGATGGGAAGATGGGGGTGGGTAAGACATTTTATCCAGTCTTACCCTAAACACAGTTCAGGGGGTTTCTGATTGGAGGGGCACCTCGATAAGCCCCAAAGGGCACTTTACCCCCTACTGTGAGAGTGGACTCATAACCAAAATGAAACTGATGTCACTACATCAGGCTTCAGGAGCAAATTATTTTATCCACTGACCTATAGCTGTATGAAAAATAAGGTTATGAAATTAATATGGACATAAGCTGCAATCATCGGGATTCGGGATCCAAACACCAGTGGCTCATGTAGACGATTAATTATCTCACTAAATGTGAATGTTCATGTAGGGACTAATACATTTTGGGGTTACTGCTACAATCTTTTACAATTACTTTGAATGTTGAATTTCTTATTCGTTTAAACAAATTGCACGACAATTGTCTACAGTTCATTCTCAGTGAAAAGTTATACAAAATAAATGTGTGTACATACAAAAGTGCATATTGTTTTTCTGTGTACTAAAAAGCTCAATGTAATGCAAAACTGGTTGGTGTCAACAAAAATTAACACAATTTTATGCACTGATTTAGTATGTAACAAATATTTTCAGGATGCCATGAAAAAAATAATTTAATCTCAATCATTATCATCTCTTAATCAAGTCTTTATCATTATCTTAACATCTTATGACATCAAGGTTCTTTGTAATTGTAAAAAACGGCATTATTTTAATTATTGTCTTGAATCACTTTTAAATTGTTGTTACTGTTGCATGATTTGTGATTTCATTGTCAAAATATCTATTCATACCATCCTTTGTGTTTGTGTGCAACAGGAATAATGAACCATTTACATAAACAGTAGGTAAGTTATTTTATCCAATCTGAGTTTATTATATATTTAGATTTAAATGCATATTGATGACAAGTATTCAGTTAAACTGTACCATTAAAACTTTTTAAAAATCTGTCAAATCTATGTCAAATCTGTACATCAATTTAATGGAAATGCTGAATATCCTTATGAATTACAGTATTAAGTATTACAGTATTACATTATTAAAGTATTAAAAAGGTACAATTTTTACTCCACAAATCTAAACATTTTAATGTATCCACAAATCCTAATTAACAAATAAACAAACAATAAATAAGTAATAAATACCTTGAGATTCAACATACAGTGTCCCAGAAAACTGATAACCAGAGATATAAAATTAGAACATCTTACTCTGCCTTACCTTATAACACACAGTTCAAGAGGCCCTGTGTTCATGTGAAATCACATTTTCTAAATATAGCAAGACATCTACCAATAGCATTAGAGCTCCAGCACTGTGCACACCCATTACAGAACAGAGACCATCACAACAAGAAATAAAGTTGCTGCAACTCTCAATGCACCTTAACAGATCTTTTGACTTGATGAAACGGCTCTGACTTTTGAATAGGGTAAGGCAACTGCATTTAGGATCTTTTGATAAAACATGCTGTAGTTGGTAATCATACAAATTTTGCTTTAATCTTCTATATACACTTTGAAAAAAATCACCTATTTAATATGTTAATACTATACAAAATGTAGGCTACTAATTCTGAAATAATCTTTTTCCCCCCAATATGCTGGGAAAAAAGTATACTACATTGAAAAAAAAAAGCAAAAAAAAAAAAAACGTTAACCTACGTACCCCCAAATTCCTTCAGTAGATTGACTGCACCCCAAATTAAAGCAGGCTAAATTATAGAACTCTGTTTCTAACAATCTCTAAATAAAGTGTTACTTTAACTTATTTTTAGGAATACCACATGAAGTAAATATAAAATTAACAATATATGATTAAAAATATACTCTAAATATAATATAATATATACTATATAAGGTCACTGTACCCCTACTGTGAGAGTCGACTTGTTACCGAAAAGGTTATGAAATTAATATAGCTGTATAAGCTGCAATCATCGGGATCCAAGCACCAATGGTTCATCTAGACAATTTATTCTCTCACTAAAGAATGTGCATGTAGGGTTTAATAAATTTTGAGGGTTATTGTTACAATCTTTTATAATCACTTTGAATGTGAATTTCTTATTTGTTTAAACAAATTGCACTACAGAAACTACAGTTCATTCTCAGTGAAAATGTTATACTTTTCACAACTTTGGTAACACATTGCTACAAAATAAATGTGTACATACAAAAGTGCATATTGTTTTTCTGTGTACTAAACTATTGACTTTCCCTAGTAAACCTTTGCCTGTTGTTGAAATCTGTATCTAAAAAGTTCAGTGCGATGCATATTAGCATTCAGCAAGACAAAACTGGTTAGTGTCAACAAAAATTTGAAGAATTTTATGCACTGAATTTGTATATAACAAATATTTTCAGGATTGACTGCCATGAGGAAAAACAGGTTCCCTATCGATACTTCACTCGTACTGCGTCTGTTTAAGACGCTTGGGGAAAACTCCTTTTTCTCCGATGACTGAGGCCTTTCAATAACGCAGTGTAACTGCAAGGCCATTGGTTCGCTCCCGCTCAGCCAGACGCCAACAGTTTCCTAAATGCCAGGGCCCCCGACCCAAGATAGTGTTGGACCCTGCGCCTCAGGCGTCATCCTGATCTGCGGGACAGGAAGAGGAGGGGGCCAAGTCTCGCTGCAGCCGGACCACCCCCCAAAACGCCTCTTTTATGCCTCCAAGCACCCTGTTCAGTTCTGGGTGACGATGGCAGTGTGTTTGTGACCAAAAATACTGTTGTGAACATGGGGCCCGTTCTAATCATGTCCACACAACCAACCGCTGTTATAGCAGGAAAAATAAAACACAAACATTTTCAAAAAGAGAGCATATTTCCTCTTCCACTCATTGCGAGCGTCGGGTCCCCCCTAGGCGGCCCACCGCTCCAACCAATCCAACCCTGGCAGGCCATCTCCGGAGTGTCAAGCTGGGTCATGGGGATAATAAAACGAGGTCACACACTCCAATTCGCTCGAAGACCCCCGCGTTTCAGCGGCGTGGTCTCCACCTCGGTTCAGAGCGAGGATGCACGCGTCCTACGCGCCGAGGTGATGAATTTGCTGGCAAAAGGAGCCGTAGAAATGGTTCCCTCAGCCGAGAGCGAGTCAGGTTTCTACAGCCGTTACTTCCTCGTCCCCAAGAAGGATGGCGGCCTAAGGCCCATTCTCGATCTCAGGCAGGGCTGGACTGGGACAAAAAATCAGTTCAGGCACTCTCAAAAACTCCCATTTAAATCACTGAAGCTGTTTACACTGTGAAATGAATATCTTACTTACATTCGTACGCACATCTGCACAGTCGGCGAGCAAGTGAACAAAACACCGCGTTTCAGCGATGACTCATCTGAATGTCTCTGATTACCCATTGCATTCATAAGCTCAACATACTCGTGTGTGATTGGTTATAATGCAGCGCTGTACAAACGCGTCTGTCTCTGGCTCAGTGCCAGCCAAAGCGCGAACACAGATTTGAATAGCAGCTGATGCTGTGCCGCACTAAACGATCTAATCACACCGGTGTGATTGTATCAAATATGATACATATTAAATGTCTTTTGAAAGCTGCATTTAAAATCCACTTGGCTCAGAAATCTGAGAGGGCACGTGCCCCCTCACTTTGAATGGGCTTGACGCCTCTGATCACACTCATATCACATCTTGTTTTGGATAAGAATAAAATGTCAGGTCCGACAATATTGTGTCTTTTTTTATTTAAATCTAGATTTATTCGTATTGGCCCATGGAAACCTCTATGAACACACTTGACTTGACTTGGCCAAAAAATCGCGGGGGACAAATTTACATTTTGTTAAAAAGTGTTTTCGTATTCTACACTCATTAGAGGGTTAGATGCCTGCCTCTGCTGTGAGTCCCTATCAAGCATTTTACCGATTCAACTACTCTCTTCTTCTCCTCCTGCCTTGCTCTTTGGCCCGCATCACTCACCGCAGAGCAAGCCTGTTCTTGATAATGCTGCTGTGAAAACGTGGGAAAAGCCGACGAGGAAGAAGTTGGGGTGAAGCGATCTTTATATAGGCGGAGCAAA
>NW_015664459.1:2622413-2622809 GCF_001515625.1 Sinocyclocheilus rhinocerous
TCTCCTCCTGCCTTGCTCTTTGGCCCGCATCATTCACCGCAGAGCAAGTCTGTTCTTGATAATGCTGATGTGAAAACGTGGGAAAAGCCGACGAGGAAGAAGTTGGGGTGAAGCGATCTTTATATAGGCGGAGCAAAGTACTTCATCGCTCCATCTATAGCGCATTGTGATTGGATGTTTACGCTGTCAATACAGGAGACAAACCAATGGGCCACTGACTGCTCACTGTCCGTGCGTGATGGTCCTCGGCAAAAAAAATAAACCTTCTGTCGGCTCCTTAAGTGCGTCGGCCCACCGGGAAAATGCCCGGTATGCCCGATTACCAATCCAGCCCTGATCTCAGGTGTCTGAATCGTGCCCTCATGAGACGGCCATTCAGGATGATTACATTGAAAG
>NW_015664459.1:2622836-2623394 GCF_001515625.1 Sinocyclocheilus rhinocerous
AAAGAGGAAGGCTGGCTTCACATCAACTGCCTGGAAATGCTGGCAGTGTGTCTGGGCCTTCGAACCTTTCTGCCAGACCTAAGGAGACACCACGTCTTAGTCCGCTCGAACAGCATGACGGTAGTGTCCTATATAAATCGCCAGGATGGTCTGTCCTCGAAGCGTCTTTTCGCACTAGTGGAGTGCCTCTTGGAATGGGCTCAGCTCAACTTGCGCTCGCTGAGAGCAGCGCATATACCGGGCAGGCTGAACCAAGGAGCAGACATGCTGTCTCGGAGCAACGACTGCTCACTGTCCGTGCGTGATGGTCCTCGGCAAAAAAAATAAACCTTCTGTCGGCTCCTTAAGTGCGTCGGCCCACCGGGAAAATGCCCGGTATGCCCGATTACCAATCCAGCCCTGATCTCAGGTGTCTGAATCGTGCCCTCATGAGACGGCCATTCAGGATGATTACATTGAAACAGATCCTCTCGCAAGTGTGCCCAGGGGGCTGGTTCTTTTCGCTGGATCTGAAAGATGCCTACTTTCACATCCAGATAGCCCCCCACCACAAACGAT
>NW_015664459.1:2623478-2624225 GCF_001515625.1 Sinocyclocheilus rhinocerous
TGTAATATGCATGCATTTATTTATAGAATCATTTCTATTATATATATATATAAACACTAGTGTTCAATTCGCCTTCGAGGGAGTGGCTTATCAATACACGGTCCTTCCCTTTGGACTGTCTCTAGCTCCTCGCACTTTTACGAAGTGCATGGATGCGGCGCTTTCCCCGCTGAGACAGACGGGAATGCGCATTCTGAATTACCTCAACGACTGGCTCATTCTGGCCCAGTCGGAGGACGAGCTACTATCTCACAGATCCCTCCTCCTCAGCCACTTAGAATGCCTGGGACTCAGGGTCAATTTTGCTTTATGTTATTGCAATTTTGTTTTAGACTCAGCCCAAATGACAGAACGATATGGCACCCCCAGCCCGAGCTGTGGGCTCTGCACCTTTGGCCTCTCAATGGGAGCTTGCGAACCTCCCCGTGAACATGCTAAACACGCTCAAGGTCTATGTTGTAGCCAAAGCAGCCTCTCACACTCCTATAGCTGGCCCATCGGTGGGCAGGAACAACTTGGTTGTTCTGGTTTTGGGTCTAGAAGGCTCAACCCGCCTCGCCCCATCACTGTCCCTACAAGGGATCTGCCCACGGTGTTGAGGGCTCTGAAGAGCCCCCCATTTGAGCCGCTACAGTCCATTGACCTTCGTCCCCTGATGCTTAAGACTGCTCTGCTTCTAGCATTAGCATCGGTAAGGCGTATGGGAGATCTGCAGGCGCTATCAGTGAGCCCCACCTGCCTCGAATT
>NW_015664459.1:2625094-2628755 GCF_001515625.1 Sinocyclocheilus rhinocerous
CATTGAAACAGATCCTCTCGCAAGTATGCCCAGGGGACTGGTTCTTTATGCTGGACCTGAAAGACGCTTACTTTCACATCCAGATAGCCCCCCGTCACAGACGATTCTTGAGATTCGCCTTCGAGGGAGTGGCTTATCAATACACGGTCCTTCCCTTTGGACTGTCTCTAGCTCCTCGCACTTTTACGAAGTGCATGGATGCGGCGCTTTCCCCGCTGAGACAGACGGGAATGCGCATTCTGAATTACCTCAACGACTGGCTCATTCTGGCCCAGTCGGAGGACGAGCTACTATCTCACAGATCCCTCCTCCTCAGCCACTTAGAATGCCTGGGACTCAGGGTCAATTTTGCCAAGAGCGCGCTGTCCCCCAGCCAACAGATATCGTTGCTGGAAACAGTTTTAGACTCGCGCCAGAACGTGCGCTGGCCATTCAGCAGCTCGCGGCCTCATTCAGAGTTGGAGCCTCTCGCCCCCTCAAGGTGTTTCAGAGGATGCTAGGCCTCATGGCCTCAGTGTCTCTGGTACTACAGTTGGGCCTGCTCCACATGCAGCCCCTTCAGTACTGGCTGAAACCATGAGTTCCATCCCGCGCCTGGCGTCTCGGATGCTTTTGCCTCAAGGTAGACCGGGCCTGTGTATCAGCCTTGGCCCCTTGGAAAGGAACGGGGCATGGAACGGGGCGTGCCCCTGGGAATGGTCTGCAGAAGAAAGGTAGTCTCGACAGATGCCTCCAACACGGGTTGGGGAGCGCTGTGCGATGGCAAGCCAGCTTTCGGCCACTGGTCGAAAGAGGAAGGCTGGGACCCACGACTCTAAGGTCGTCCTGAAACCAAGGCATAGTTATGTACCTAAAGTGCTCTCTACTCCATTTAAAGCACAGGTAATAACTCTATCGGCGCTTCCTCCTTCAGAGCAAGACCAAGAGTTGAACTTACTCTGTCCCGTCAGGGCACTGAAAGTCTATGTTGAGTGTTCCGCCCTGTTCAGGCGGTCGGATCGGCTATTCGTATGCTTCGGTGGCCGCACCAAGGGTTGTCCAGTTACGAAGCAGAGATTTTCCAAATGGATAATTGACGCTATTATGCTAGCATACTCTTCTTTGGGCCTTCAGTGCCCCATGGGAGTAAAAGCCCACTCAACTAGAGGCATTGCCTCTTCGTGGGCTTGGTCTAGTGGTGTGTCCATTGCAGAAATTTGTGCGGCGGCCGGCTGGGCCTCGCTGTCCACATTTTCCAGATTCTATAGTCTGGACATCCCGGCCTTACAGGCGCAGGTCCTTTCTGCATAGCAGGGCACTCTGTCACATGACAACCAGTGCTTGGCATTTGCCTCCTTCATGTACGCTTTTGGCCCTCAGTGAGTTCCGAGGCTGTACTGAATTATTTCAGGACGATGATACAAGGCTGGGCCGACCTCTCTGAGTTTAGCCCTACTGCCTTTTGCAGGGCTTACCTGCAAAATACTTGGTCCCTCTGGTTCCCCTTGGGTGCTTAAGGCAAGTTCAAGTATTAGTCGTTCCTCTAGCATAGCACGGCAGGATTGTACTGGTTCCCCAAGAGTCTTAAACAGGCGCAGTACGAGTGAAGTATCGATAGGGAACGTACTCGGTTACTAACGTAACCTCGGTTCCCTGAGATACAGAACGAGTACTGCGTACTTTGCCATGCTATGTAGCTGCACGACTCAGTTGTCACTTCAGCATCTTAAACAGACGCAGTACTCATTCCGTATCTCAGGGAACCGAGGTTACATTAGTAACCGTGTACGTTTTATCTTAACCTTATCTTTATCTTAACATCAGTTTTTTAAAGACAATGACATCAAGGTTCTGATATTAGTGCCATCGAGATTGTATTACTATTTTATTTACTGTGTAAGCACTTTTAAATGATTGTTACCATTTCAATTTATTTGAAATATTAAATATTTACAATATTTACTTATTGTCAAAACATCTGTTAATATACTATCCTTTGTGTTTGTGTGTAACAGGAAAGATGAACCATTTCTACAAACATGAGTAAGTTATTTTATCTAATCTGCACATATTACATTTAAATGCACAGTGATGAAAAGTATTCAGTTATACCATTAAAGCATTTAAAAAAAAATTTGTATACTTGCAGTGTTATGGAGTTGCAGTCTATGAAGTCAGTTTCTAAGTCTCTAAATGAAGGAATTGTCTCGATCTGTAACATCTGCAAGTCCCTTATGAATGCACAAGTCAATCCCACCACTGGCACATCCTCCAATTACAAACAAATCAGGGTACATATCGAGGATGCTGAGCAGTGCATGAAAAATACTGAGAAAATGATTCAAGAAAAACTGGTAAATTTGGATGAACGCATGGAGCAACTTATTAGAGAGAAGCAAAACGTTGAGCAGCAGAAGAAAGAAAAAAGCATGACCATGGATAAATTGCACGAAGAGAAGAAGTCTGCTGAAGTTTCATTAGAGTGTTCCAAAGCAGCTTTGACACAGGCTATAAAAAACCTAGAATCAGCAAACTATGCCCTAAGAGTACAACAAGACAGGAAGAATGCAGGTGAAGGACTGACAATTGCAGGGGGGGTATTGCTTGCAATACCAATTATTGGATGGATTGCTGGTGAGTATTACATTACTCTTACCAGGGCTGTACGTTAACTTTTTTTGGCACATAGCACTGGTGCTTCAGAGGTTGAAAGTTTTGTAGCACAGGCCAAACAGTTGTAGCACAAGTTAGGGGTGGGCGATATGGCAAAAATATCATATCACCATTTTATTCAGGAATATCACGATTCACGATTTTATCACGGTTCTTTTTACACGTTTTTTTTTTCTATTTTGCAAGTTGCCTGTAAAAAAAAAGAAAAAAAAGAAAGAAAAAAAAAAAGCCTTTCAAGGTAACAAAATATAAAATAAAAAAGAATGGCAGACATTTAGGCCAAAGTGGGCGAAGATAAAAATCTTTGTCATTATTTTATCTTTGTTATTAGAAAATAAGAACAAAAGAACAAAAGATATACATTACAAAAACACATAATATACAAATAAAACAAACAGTGCTTTATTTTTCAGGTACAGTATTTAGAAGTAACATTAAATATTAAAATAAAACACTATATACACTATATACATCAATTATAATTTTTTTAAGCAACTGTATTAAAGTTCATCAGTCATGAGCAGTGAGTGATTTTTCAGGGTTTTTTTTGTTTTTTTATTAATATTAAAGGGATAGTTTACCCAAAAATGAAAGATCTATCATCTGTCTGTCAATTCTGTCATAGTGTTTTATATTTATCCCATCATTTACTCACTCTCAAGTTGTTTTAAACCTGAATTAGTTTATTTCTTCTGTTGAACAAAAATTATTTTGAAGAATGTGGGTAACCAAACAGTTGTATTGTACAGTATTTTTTTCCTACTATCAAAGTCAATGTGGACCAGCAACTGTTTGGTTACCCACATTCTTTAAAATATCTTCTTTTGTGTTCAGCACAATAAATAACAAAATATTTGGGTGAACTATTCCTTTAATGACAAGCGGCAGCATGTTTAGTTCTGTCCCTTTTGTCCCTTTACGCATCTGTTTCTCTCTCAACTGTTTACTTTCATTTTAGACATAACTAACTGTGTTTATATGTAAACCTTGTGTGCTTTTGACAGTATTA
>NW_015664459.1:2629905-2632299 GCF_001515625.1 Sinocyclocheilus rhinocerous
GGGGTGAGGCATATTTGGAACATTCTCAAGACAGAGAGTGTTTTCTAACAGGCGCCAAAAACAACTTATAAGTTGAGTTAAGTGTTAAACTTAAGTCTTGTAATCAGGCGCTGTTTGAAAGTTGCGCGCGCTTCATGTGTATGCACTCAGAAGCATGTCAGAACAGCACGTGAATTAAATGTTTAACCGGCAAGGCTTTAAAGCACATGCAAATAATGTACTTTTGTGATTGCGCATAAGTGCTGTGTCCCGTGAGCGTAACTCTACCTCTCTGTTAACATTTGAAGTGAATGTATGTGGCGTTGTACAGTATATTGAAACCAGATGGAGGCGCCAGAACTTCAGCTGATAGAATGTGCGCTGTAGCACGATACTACTACATTTCTTCAAAAGCAGATCGTGGAGACATTTTAATCGTCCACCATCAAAAATCGTCAAATGGCACACCCCTAAACCAAGTATAATCAATCTCACACACACAAACAAGCACAACGACATCACTTCTCACACTATTAAGCAGCTGTGTAATGAATATGCAAAACTGTATCGCACGTGTGCTACAGTGGTAAATTTATTCATTTCACAAACCAGTTTTTTCATAGCACGTGCAACATATATTTCGCACTGTACAGCCCTGACTCTTACCATAACTCTGAATTTAACAATTTGTGAAGTTATGCATTGTTTTCCCTTTTGGCTGATGTGTATTCAAGAGATTTCTGTTCTCTAGGTCCAATAATGATTAGTGAGGGACAGCGGGCATTTCAAGACGCTTCAAATGCCTTGAGAGATGCTGAATGGGAGAAACAAAACTGTGAGTCTCAAGTGAGGAACTGGATTGCAAAAGTGTTTCATTACGAGGAAAACATTTTTAAGACACAGACTGAAATTGAGCAGGCCAATGAAGCACTGAAGAGGATTGAGTGGAAGATTGAAGAGGTTCAAGAGCATCTAACAGGCACAGCTGGAATTCAGGAAGTGGTCAGGAGAAGTGTCAACCTTCTGAGTGTTCTTAGTGGAAGAGTCACTGTACTGGAGAGACAAACACAACGTTTCATCCTCTGGCAGCCTGTAGTAAAGTCCATGGAAGATGTGATGAAGGCAATAGTAAATATTGCTGAGAATCGGCTCCTCTATAGTGAGGGTGTACCAGGCCTTATAAATACTTTGAGGGAGAATGTTGGAGGATTACTGGCTTTATGCAACTCGCCCAGTAATTCTGAAAATGACAGCTATTACTAATCATTTCAATGTAACTCACATAGCAAATGCTTTAAAGAAAAAGGGGTTATTGGTGTTTTTAGAAACCACTCAAGTAACTGCTTTCATGAATGACTCCATTTACATGGATTATATGACAAATATTTTACATCTTATTAATCACTCATAATTAATTTCAGATAATCAGTTTGCACGTTACTGTTTGCATGTTTATAGCTCATATAAAAAAGAAATAAGGTTATTTAGAAAATATAGAAAATAATATAATTTAAAACAATTTACAAAATAATTTATAGAAATAAGGAATTGGTGTCAGTTTCTGTTCCAAGGATTTAGTTTTTAGTTCCTGTTTCCTCAGTTCCCTTTGGTTATTAGCAAAGCCACTGGAAGGCAAGCCTGCAACCTTTAGCCAAAAAAGCGTCAATGGAGGAGAGGCGTCACTATACTGAATAAACAGTTTTTGTTAGAAAATAGCTCATCATTTAATGAATCAACAGCCTGTTTGATAATCTTCAACATGTTTTATGCTATACAATATTTTCATTGGGAACTATATGTAGACTTTACCTTGATAACAATTGTATTTTTTATGAGAAGCCAGAGTAGGGAATGTCATGACTGGTAGGACCAGGGCTGGACTGGGACAAAAAAAATCGGCCCTAGCATTTTTTGGTCCAGGCGGCCCACCACCACTTCAATATATATATAGTTTTCACGTGCATATGATATGAAATTTGTTGGCGTGTATATGATATGCAGTTTTCGCGTACATATGATACGCATCTACCCCACAACCCTAAACCTACCCATCGCGTAGCATATACACGCCAAAGTCCATTTTTGCGTATCAATACCACGAGTTTTCGTTTTTATTTGGCGTAGTATTTATACACACTTTCATGAGATCGGGTTGATATATATACTAGTCAAAAGTTTTTGAACAGTAAGATTTTTTATGTTTTTAAAGAATTCTCTTCTGCTCACCAAGCCTGCATTTATTTGATCCAAAATACAGCAAAAGCAGTAATATTGTGAAATATTTTTACTATTTTAAATAACTGTTTTCTATTTGAATATATTTTAAAATGTAATTTATTCTGCGATTTCAAAGCTGAATTTTTAGCATCATTACTCCAGTCATGATCCTTCTCAGAAATCATTCAAATATTCTGA
>NW_015664459.1:2632357-2644326 GCF_001515625.1 Sinocyclocheilus rhinocerous
TTTTTTTCCTTTTTATTCGAAATATTTCCAAACGTGTATCAGGAAATATCTCGATTCTCAAACATGTGTAAGTTAATGCGTTTTGTACCAGATTGTTATTTGTGGGTGACAAAGTAGAGTAATAGTGTAATCTATTAACTACACATAAAAACCCAACTTTTTACTTAAATAGGCCTACCAGATATGGGTGTAATGCCATAAAATATTTTTAATACGACTGACTTTGTATTTAATAACAATATTGTAAGTTACTATATCAGGCTATAACATTTTCATTTTACAGAGAGCAAAGAAAATTTAAATGATCAAAGAACATTTTCACTTCAGTCTAGCCAGAGTTCAGGCACTCTCAAAAACTCCCATTTAAATCACTGAAGCGGTTTACACTGTGAAATGAACATCTTACTTACATTCGTCCGCACATCTGCACAGTCAGCGAGCAAGTGAACAAAACACCGCGTTAAAATTCACGTGTTTTTGGCCCTTTTGGCCTTCCATAAGCGATGACTCATCTGAACGTCTCTGATTACTGTTGTGTTCTTGTATTATTGATTCACCAGAAGAGGGCACTATGGGATACTAAGTTGGTACCTATAAAAGGTGTAGAAGAATAATTGAATGTGAGCAACCTTGTGGCATGCAGGCTGTGTTTGCTGTTGGCTTTTGATGCTAATAAGTCTTTGAATTGTAACTTCTGGAATCTGACTCCTCATGCTTACCTGGACTTGAAACACTACAATTACCCATTGCATTCATAAGCTCAACAGACTCGTGTGTGATTGGTTATAATCAGAGGCGGACAGTAACTAAGTACATTTACTTGAGTATTGTACTTAAGTACACTTTTTGAGTATCTGTACTTTACTTGAGTATTATTTTTTCTGGGAACTTATGACTTTAACTTCACTACATTTGAAAGACAAATATTGTACTTTTCACTCCACTACATTTCTATCAAGGTGCTTCTGTACTTTTACTTAAGTAAAAATCTGTCTTTACAACTTTTACTTGTAATGGAGTAATATTTGACCAGCAGTATCTGTACTTTCACTCAGTTGAGTACTTTGTCCGCCTCTGGTTATAATGCAGCGCTGTACAAACGCGTCTGTCTCTGGCTCAGTGCCAGCCAAAGCGCGAACGCAGATTTGAATAGCAGCTGATGCTGTGCCGAACTAAACGATCTAATCACACCGGTGTGATTGTATCAAATATGATACATATTAACCCTCAATCTGACTTTGGGGTCAATATGACCCCAATCAACTTTTCCTTAGTTAAAAAAAAAATGGTTCCCTTCATCTCAGCAGAATAAGATTTTGTGACTTTTCTACATTATCTATCTATATTCACATAAATAAAAAAACTGGGCTTGATTCACTTGTTCTGAAGGTATGTAAAAAAAAAAATTATAATTTACAAATCTTGTCTTTGGGGTCAATATGACACCATATTGAAATGAATGGGAAATGCTAAAAAAAAATCTGAATTTTTTTTCATTTGTCAAAAAAAAAAAAATTGAATTAATCCGGCATAAATCTGAAAATTTACAAAAAAGACAAAAGACGTCTTTTTATGACATCTTCTAAGCATCTTATATTGACGTCCACGACTTCTCTAGAAGGTTAAAATTTAGTTCAGATGTAGTCCTTGCCGTAGGCCTGTCACGATAACAACTTTTTGTTGTGTGATATATTGCCCCAGAAATAATTGCGATAAGCGATATTATTGCCATTTTAAAGACCATTTTATACCACTGAATATATAATCATGTAACAGCATAATAATGCAAGAAGGCCTACACACTTCCAAATGACAACAAACTTTTAATTTTTAAGAATATTTAGTTAACGGAAATTAAGTATCAAAATATTAGATACCTTAAAAAACCTGAATAAATAGTAAATAAACATTTTCTAACAACAAATGCAAAGTAACAAGTAGAAAAAATAAGAAAAATACACAAAGAACTTGTATGAAGATTTTTCCCTTACCTTCTTTTCTCTGTAAATTAAAATTGTATATATTTTTTACAATTACTCTTTCTATTTTTCAATACTGATGCTATATTTTCTTCATCAGACAGCTCTTTTTCAGAGTTTGGTCTTTAAAGCTCTTAAATTTTAATACAAAATAGCTCTTAAATTTGAATACAAAATAGCCACATCTATATACTTACTATATCTGTCATTTTAAAATTTGTGATTAAATATTCCTGTCATCATAACTGAAGCGGTATGCTCTGCTTTCCATTGTTTTGACCTAAAATCTAACACTATACAGTGGACTCCGAAGGTACTACAAGTACTCCTACATCTATATAGTTTTTTTTCTGTAGTATTAAAGTTAAATTGTATCATGTTCATCAAAAGAAATACAGACCCCACTTAAATGATCATATATACACTAGTGGCAACAAAACATTCATCAGAATATGTTTATTTAACAATAACTCATAAAATATTTGAGCAGCCCACCCAAATCAAGCACAGTAAAATAATATCTGCTTAATTTATAAATATATACATATTTTGTTCATAATTAAGAACACTGCAAAATCATCATTTCAGTTTGAGAATGTAACAAACTGATAACAGCACATTTTTTTCACAACAGTACTACAGTTCACTCTAAAGACAGTCCATAGGTAAATATATGTTTCTTGTTGGGTAATGATTGTTCAAATGTTGACATCAGCTGACATAACACATTTAGTTGGAGTATAAAGACTAAATCAAAGTGTAGAATAATTCAACATGTAACAATACCTTTCACAAAAGGTTTCTAAATACATACAGCAGGGACAAAACTAGACAACTAGATCATTTGGATTGACTGGAATTTGGACTATACTGTAACAATGTTGTAACATTACATAAGCCAATTAAAGGGTTACTCCACCCCAAAATGAAAATTGTGTCAATAATCACTTACCCCCATGTCGTTCCAAACCCGTAAAAGCTTAGTTCGTCTTCGGAACACAATTTAAGATATTTTGGATGAAAACCGGGAGGCTTGTGACTGTCCCATTGACTGCCAAGTAAATTACACTGTCAAGGTCCAGAAAAGTATGAAAGACATGGTCAGAATAGTCCATCTGCCATCAGTGGTTCAACCGTAACGTTATGAAGCGACGAGAATACTTTTTGTACACGAAGAAAACAAAAATAACGACTTTATTCAACAATTCGTCTCCTCTGTGTCTCTCCGCATCACCGTAGCGCCATTTTGGAGAATATCCACTGAACGCAAGGAGCGTACGCTCTTGTGTCAGCCGCGCTGCACGGATGCGCTGTTTTTGTTCAAATCAAAGCATAAATACACATAGAAACGTAATCCTTGTGTCGCGGCTGACACAGAAGAGCGTACGCTGTTTGCGTTCAGCGGATATTCTCCAAAATGGCGCTACAGTGATGCGGAGAAACACAGAGGAGACAAATTGTTGAATAAAGTCGTTATTTTTGTTTTCTTCGCATACAAAAAGTATTCTCGTCGTTGTTTGGAACGACATGGGGGTAAGTGATTAATGACAAAATTTTAATTTTGGGGTGGAGTATCCCTTTAAATAGTGCCACTGAAACACTTTAACTTCATAAAACCATCTCTAAATATTGCCTTCATTACATGAGGAATACAGAAAGAAAAGACAGCCTGTATTCGGACAGAACCCATGTCATCATCTAAAGTGCCTCACCGATCAACAGCCAGGTAACTTTTCACCTCAAAATATTTTCAGTAACCAAATGAATGTATTGCAGCAGGAAAAAAAACATGAGCTTTGAGAAGCCTCAAATACAGATTGTCCTTTCCGTAAGAGGTTTGGGTTGTTTGATGGAAGTTTATGTGACAGTGGCTGTTACTGAAAGGCTCCCTGTACGGCTGAAGATGCAGCTGTGGCGGCAGCGGACTGGAAGGTTCGGTTTGTGACGACCCCCTGAGAAAACTCTTCCTGCGCCTTCTGGAAGCTCGCACCTGTGTTTCTGTACATGGAGTGAACCTGAAAACACAGTGAAAGTCAGTGCACAATCCCAAACTGAAGGTTTGAACAACATTATTAGTAATGAATAATATAAATACACTCTCAGGGGAAAAAAAAGGTTTAAAAGCTGGCACTGTGGATGTCACCCTTTCAAAAGGTACACATTTGTTCTATTTTTATTTATTTTTTTACCCCTAAAGGGTGCAAATTCGTACCTACATACTACTACCTAATGTGCATATGGGAATTGGTGTCTGCATAAAATTACAAAAGTGATTTTATATACAGAAAAAGCATATTAACGAAAGTAAACTGTCAACTGTAATGTTTCAAATAACGTCAAAATATGGGTGAAATAATATTCCAATTTCATTCAGCATAACAGATATATTTTTGTAAAAATGAAATGATATACTTATTCTGACCTGTATTTATTAGTTTCTGTGGGCTGCACTGTGATCCTTAAACATAGTCTTTTAATGACAACTAATGATTCTGGTTCTAAACATGCCTGACAAGATTTTTTTGTTATATGAACTATTGTTACACTGAATGGCATTTTACTGGGCGTTTTCTGTAAATTGTGTTAAAAATTTATGATAGTCATTATTTTTTGCGCAGCAAAAATAAAATGAACCAGGACACATTCTAATGTACAGAAAAAAATTAAGCTATAATAAACGTTTACTGTTTTGATTCTTGAAAACTCATTTTCATCTTTGACCCAAATTGGTACTAATACTTTTAATATGTGTAAAGACAGACAGATAAAATAGACAGATTTTACACAATGATGTATGCAAGTGCAAGAACAACCACATGTTCACATATGCACACTTACAGCTGTGGCCAACTTACCATTTTCAGTAAGATCACAGACAGCACAGCACTGACAGTGAAGAATCCAGCCACCACCATCATGAAGACTGACACGGCTATGTTAATCTTGAGCACAGAGATGGCTGTGATCCAGCCACTGCGAAACAATCATTATATCACATTAATGCTTTCAAGTCTAGTCAAGTCACCATTATTTATATAGCGCTTTTTACGATGCAGATTGCGTCAAAGCAGCTTTACAGTATTAAACTGGGAAATAGTGTGCCGTTCTCTTCTGGCCAGACAAAACCAGCAGTTTAATTCTAGGCTGCACCAAAGTCAGATTGTGCAGAGGACTCACTCAGCTTTCAGCACACACTTTCATACTATCTCACAAAACTTAAATATAGAAAAGAAATTTAAATTTTTTTTGTAAGTAATCCCACACCTCTCCTCAACAAGCACACAATTCGAGCTATTATTCATGTTCTTAGCAGAAACTGTGCTGGATAGGTCTATCGACGTTTAATATTGGGTTAGAGTTTTGTAGAATATTAACAGTATGAAACTGTAAATTAAAAAGGCACATTGCTGAGAAGAGTACAGGATATTTCACCATACAAAATATGACCATGAGGAGGAGGTTCATGGAAAACAGAGAAGAGAGCCCACACTCAGAGAGACCCCCCAGGAAAATGAACACTGGCAGATTATGAAGTTGAGATCTGTCGAAGAAACTTGCAGAGAGGAAGTACACACAAAGACTCAAATAACACACTTAAAAGAGCGCCAGTGATGGAGAACCTCACCTGTTTCCCCAGCCGGGGATCCCAACACTCTGAATGATGTACACGATTACTTGGAATGAGAAAATGAAGAAGAAAAAGAAGAAACTGAAGGAGCTGTCAGATCTGCAATGCAAAAGAAAAAGTTACAGGTGAGATGATGATACTCAGATGTCTTTCCAATCAAAACAATAAACCTCTCTCTTTATATAATTGAAGCACCTTTCAGGACTACAAAGATTACACTGTAACATTACTTATTGTTTTTTAATGACAATAAAGATAAGACACTACATGCAAAACCATTGTTGGTTTTCATGCTGATTCCATAAAATGTCATCTTTCAGACCAGTGGAAAGAAGCACCCAAAATACACAATTAAGTGTTGATTTTATTACACGTACATATCTATTTGTATCTGTAGATTTCAATTGCAGTGCATTTCTTTAAAGGCTGTTTTCTCAAAGAAAGTTTTTTTTTCTCCTGCACTGAGCCAGAAATCTCACTTACACAAAACTTTGCGGTTTTATTGCTAAATGCATCCTGAAGGTTTTTACAGAATGCTTTCTTTAACTGATATATATAACATTTAATCCTAAAAACACTGATTTTTTCTTTCTTTTTTTTCTGGCTGTTAGTGGTATTTTTGTATATTTTGTATTATGGAGGTATAAAAGTGATAAAAAGATACATACAAATTTCATTTGATATCCATTCTGTAAAAACCTGTAACTATAATGTCAAGAAAATGAAAACGATTTTTAGCTTTATCCAATGTTCAGATACATATTCAAATGAGTGCATATTTAATTAGATAATACCTTGTTTGAATCTTTAAAAGGGTTACTTCACCATTCGTCATTAATTACTCACTCTCGTGTCATTAAGATATTTTTGATGAAATCTTTGCACACAAAAAGTATTCTTGTAGCTTCATAAAATTAAGGTTGAACCACTGATGTCACGTGGACTATTTTAACGATTCCTTACTACCTTTCTGGGCCTTGAACGTGTCAGTTGCGTTGCTGTCTATGGAGGATCAGAAAGCTCTGGGATTTCATCAAAAATATCATAATTTGTGTTGCGAAGATGCACAAAAGTCTTACGGGTTTGGAATGACATGAGGGTGTCATTTTTCATTTTCGTTTTTGGGTGAACTAACCCTTTAAGCAGCATTTTAGAAAAAATTGTAAAACAAAACAGTTGTCTTAATGTACTGTGATTAATCTGCTGGGGAAGTATAGGGATATCTACAGTATTAGTTAAATTCTCTATTCACCTGTTGTGACTTTTTTCATTACTGTAATGAGGCTGTGAGGCTGGCATAAAAATGTAATGAAAATTATGACACAATGCAAAATATCAACACTGAACTCACTTAAAGGCTTTGTATACGGGTCGGTACCAGCAGAGGAACGCGACAGGAGTGAACAAAATAAACCAGAGGATTGAGAGTCCGAAGTCCACTCCATTCTGAGTAGAGACAGTAAAATACACCAGACAGGCCAGCAGGTTCAGAAACAGCGTCACACTGTGATCTGTTAAAAAAAAGAAGAAGATGTGGTCCGTTATCTAGGCTTACATAGAGAATGAACATTTCCTAAAATGTTTGCCAAAGCATACAACCATACTTCTCAAACTGTTTTGCAGTATATGTATAGTAGGCAGAGTGGAATGGAATACTCTGATGACTTACAACACTGGGCAGAATTAGCAGTATCCAACAGAAAACACTGCACGAAATACTGCATCCCAAAATGCAATGTGCTTGACTTAACCTTTCATTTCCAGTGTGACCAATGAAGCTCAAACAATATGAATTTGCAATCTAACACCACAAAAATGTTACCGATTTTCACACAAAAAATTTAAAAACAAAATACTGCAGTACAGTGTTGTTTTAGTTTCATCGCTATACTATTATAGTTTTAGTTAATAATTTTAATTAGATTAGGTTTTTACACTTTAATTTTACTTGTTTTATTAATTTTGTTGTACGTCTTTAGCATTTTTATTTTTCTAAATGTCTATATAGTTTTTATTTATTAGTTTGTTATTTTATTGCTTTAGGTTAAGTTTTATTTATTTCAAGTAACAAAAATGCTTGTTTTTTTTACAGTTTTATCTTTATCTTAAAACATGTAATAATCCCACTGCAGTGTAATTATCGCAAGCTATTCCATTTTGAACAGTCTTTATTCATTACACGTCTCTGCATTCACTTACATATCCAGAGGTAGTACATCATCTTGCAAACCCTCTGATATTCCACAGGAATTTCTTCATTGAAATCCTGATAGAAGCACGGTTTTATGGGGAAAAACTTGGGCAAAGGTGGCCAGTTGTTTTCTTTACCTGCAAGCAAACAATTTCCTTCATGTCAAGAGACCACAGAAGAAAGTCTTACAGAATAAGAGCAGTATAAGTGTGGTTCACCTAATGCTGTATCCCGATCCCGGAGCTCCTGTTCTTTACGCTCCAGCTCAGCAGCCTTCTTCTCCAGCTCCGCTTGCTGACGGAGGAGCTCAGCCTGTCCTGCAGCGACACTGGCCTGATGGAGGAAGAAGATACAGTACATGCTGCTTTACTGCGGTTTATGCATAAACCTAACATCTGTTTGGTTGTCTTTAGGAGGATATGAGTAGCTTACCTTATTTCATGATGTACTAAGATAAATACAGCATGCATTAGCATACAAATATCATGTGTTAAGTATAGTTCAGCATGAACACTGTACTAACTTGTGGACTGGGCTCCACTGTGGTCTGCAGGACTGCTGGTTGAGAGGCAGTTGATATGGGAATGGTGCGCCCATCCTTAAATGAGAGTGGGGCAAGGTTTTTAAACTTTTCGATTGTGATTACATACAGAGCACAACAGCTGCTTTTTTAAAATAAGCAAACACCAGAAAAAAAAGTTTTTAACAGAACTCCTACTTGATTCTTTTAGGATTTTGCATTTCTTTATTTACTTGACAAGGTTTGCTTTTTTTTGTAACTTTTAAAGATTAAATGTGACCCTGGACCACAAAACCAATCTTAAGTCGCTGGGGGAAATT
The DNA here is from genome assembly GCF_001515625.1 of Sinocyclocheilus rhinocerous. Classification (NCBI taxonomy): domain Eukaryota; kingdom Metazoa; phylum Chordata; class Actinopteri; order Cypriniformes; family Cyprinidae; genus Sinocyclocheilus; species Sinocyclocheilus rhinocerous. The sequence goes on from NW_015664459.1 coordinate 2,640,996, forward strand.
TTTAGCAATAGACCAAAAAAAAAATTGTATGGGTCAAAATTATCAATTTTTCTTTTATGCCAAAAATCATTAGGATATTAAGTAAAGCTCATGTTCAATGAAGATATTTTGTAAATTTCCTACCGTAAATATATTCAAATTTAATTTTTTTTTATTAGTAATATGCATTGCTAAGAACTTCATTTGGACAACTTTAAAGATGATTTTCTCAATATTTAGATTTTTTTGCACCCTCAGATTCCAGATTTTCAAATAGTTAAAATATTGTCCTATCCTATGTAACCTGAAAGCTTATTTATTCAGCTTTCAGATGATGTATACATCTCAATTTCAAAAAATTGACCCTTATGACTGGTTTTGTGGTCCAGGGTCACAAATAAGACATACACTTAAATTCTAAATAAATACATTAAAAATTAAAACTAGGATTTCAATTTATTAATTACAATATTTGACTGTATTTTTTTTTATCAGCTTACTTATTTTTGATCCCACAGGATAATTTTGGTTCCAAATTACAACAAGAACAATATAATTATGTATACATTCCTGTAGATTTTTTTTTTTGACTAGATATAAAGCCAAGGACATTAGGAATTGAGAAAGGATATTTAATTTGAAAATGAGGATTGGAAATTGTTGTCATGCTTACCAGAGCACCAGCTGTAAATGGGTTAAACTCTCCTATGCCATCGGCTGCCGTGTTGGTCACCTGAGTAACTGATGGATCCTGTCAGGCACATAAAATATGACTTGTCTATTCATGTAACACATGTTATGCACAGTTTCTGGACATGCGCCGTAGCATTCTTTAAAGTACTTTGGAGTGCCATGTAAACGCTGCCGGTAGGCTACATGAATATAACAATTATTCAGTACCATGACATCTCTGAAAGCACCACAGTATTGTCAACTATTGTTTATTTTTTATTTTTTATATTTGTATCTAAAAAAAGTATATATCCTGTGCCACGAAATTAAATGAGATGCACCTGTCGGATTTGTACATGAGTTTCGTACACCTCGCGTGATGTGAGGGATTGGGAAGTTTTTATGTTTGTAAAATGCTTTACGTTCTTTACAGAATGATAAACAGGTTTATGATGGTAACCACCGAAGCAAAAACACAGTTGTTATATTTTAAAACAACTTAAAACAACACGATTTAATTTAACAAAGTAACACTTCCTCTATCGTCATCAGATGCTGATTGGCTTGTCAGCCTTACAGTGAATCGTGATTGGTTGAACGCCTGTCAATCACACCTCATTACTCTAGTGACTCAGAACCTAACCAACCAACCAAACAGGTTTGCAGCGCATACAACTTTTAACATTTTACATATACCTGAAGACATAATAAGTAGATATTTACCTGAAAAGGATTGACATCAACTGGCTCGGCAAAGGGGTTGTTATCGAATCCAGACATTTTGTCTTGCGGTAAGCAGCACAGGTGTACTGGTGCTCCGTCTGTGTACCTGCCAGCGCAACTCCCTGAGCGCACACCTCGCTGCGCATGCGTGATGGAGTCAGTCGTCACGTCACTCCTGGGTTAGTTTGATCTCATGTTCCAGCTCTGCTTACACTGCTGGAAATGAATACTACTCGGTTCTGATGTGGAGCTATCCTGCTACACGTATACCTATAGAAACGTACCATTTTAATAATAAGATTATTACTTGGTGCAGAAAATGGTACGTTACCATTTTTGTTCATTCATTTACATTTTTTTTTTTTCCGAAAAACTTTTCAAAGTTGAATTTTAGCATAATTACTAATGATGCTGAAAATTTAGCATTGTCACCACAGGAATAAATTACATTTTAAAATATATTCAAATAGAAAGCAATTATTTTAAAGTCCCCCTGTAGCCAAATATTTTATCCCTTAAAACCTCCCGCTCTCTCTCTTGAAGCCAACACGGAAGTTACTAAAACTGTAATTCGTCAACTGGCCGCTAGAGGCTGGCTGCAAAAGGGAGTCAATCCCATAGACTCCCCATGTTAAAATGCCCAACTTTACAGCAGAAAAAAACCGTTTACAGCCTGGTTCAAAAAATTATTTTTGTCTATATAGTTAATTTTGCCCTTCATGACAACTGTGAGGGGGGTGAATTTTTTTATAACTCACCCGTTTAAATTATATTAAGCCTTAAAATTCTGCATAATTAAGGGCGTGGCCACTTGAGTGACAGGTGGATTGCCGCTGCTGTCACCACCGTCGAGCTAGGTGGGCGTGGTTTCAGCAGCCAGCTCCCGCCTCTTTGCCCATTTTCGATTATCCGGGAGTGACACGCGGTGACGCGCTGCCAAGATGGCGACGGCTGGCTCCGCCTACTTCAGGCTTCAAAACGCTCGTCGAAAGTCTATGGGTTACGTCACGGACACTACGTCCATGTTTTTATACAGTCTATGCTTAAAACTTATCTTCGATCATCAAAATTACATATTTAAATGTTTTTTTCTTGTGAAGAAAATTTTCTCATTCCTTAAAATAGCTTGAATGTAACTCAACACCCTTGCCTCATTTACTATACGCTGATCTATGAATATGCTAATTAGTCCCGCCTCCACTCAGTCACACCAGCCAGCGCCTCCTGATCCACTGAACTGTAGTAAACGCAAAACAATGGCATACACAGATAATGACTGATAAAACTATGTTTTTACTAGCGGACAACTACAGTGAATACTGTAACATTCGTTAAAGTTAGTTAATTGAGTTAAGTTAAGTGTCCTAAAATGCCTTGAAGACTCGAATGTAGCCGTTTGTGATTGTTAATTCGCGCCCGCGAGCACGTTTTCTATTTGGAAATATTTTCAAATGTAATTAAAAACTTTTCAAAGTTGAATTTTAGCATCATTACTCCAGTCACATGATCCTTCAGAAATCATTCTAATATTCTGATTTGCTGCTAAAAAAAAAAAAACATTACTATTATTATTATTGTTGAAAACGGCTTAGTATAATTTTTTTAGGTTTCTTTGTTGAATAGAAAGTTCGGAAGAACAGCATTTATCTGAAATATAAATATTTTGTAACATTATAAATGTCTTTATCATCACTTTTGACCAAGTTCCTTGATAAATAAAAGTATTAATTTCATAATTTAATAATAAATATATAATGATTTAAATATACTGACTCCAAGTTTTGTGTAATGTTACAAAAGCAGGACTTTAAATAGTAAAAATATTTCACAATATTACTGCTTTTACTGTACTTTGGATGAAAAAATGCAGGCTTATTGAGCAGAAGAGAATGATTAAAAAAAAAAAAAAAAAAATTAAAAATCTTACTGTCCAAAAATTAAACATTTTCTTTTCCGA